>NC_133655.1:210730071-210911383 GCF_009905375.1 Apium graveolens
TGAAGATCTATAACTCTGAGAAGCTGGATTCAGTAATGCCATATGGTACCATGCAAGATCTACTACTAAGATTGAGGAGAGAATCAGACTCTGAAAAGAAGCTAGCCAAGATGGAAAATAGAGTTCAAGTTATTGAAGATTCAGTGGCTATTCTTCTTCAAAATCAACAGACTCAGACAAATCTTCTCATGCAACTGGCTAAAGCACAAGGCCTAACTCCTCAACTTGATGATAACAAAAAGGGGGAGAGAGAATCAAGTAAGGGGGAGAAAGGACCAAAAGAGGGGGAGAAACTTCAAGTACAAATCAGCAAAGTAATTGTACCTTCAATTACTATCTCCAAGCTACCAGTTGCAGATGGTATAGATCTAATTGAAGCAGCAGCAGCAAATTTGAAAGTTGCTGAAAAAGGAAAGTTGATTTTAATCAACTGGGAAAAGATTGATGAGGAAATTCAGAGAAAGTTTAAACTAGTTGAGGAGCCAGTTAAGTCAGCCATCCATCACTCTCATGTCAAGCCAATCAGTGTGAATGAGATGAGCATGAACTATCTGGAGAAAGGACAATCTTCCTGCATCAAATCACAAAAGGCTGAAATAATTCTCAAACCAAGGGAAAATTATCCAAAGTCATCTTTGAAGAATCCCTTGGACATTGTGTATGAGACACCCAAGCCTGATAAAAAGAAGCTTCTGTCAAGATCCATTATCTTCTATAAAGATCCAGCTGATTCAGCCTCAAAAAGGAGAATTGCTAAGATATTCAGAAATGGAAAGGAAATTTGTGTGGTAGCTGGACATCCACAATTTGCTCAAGCAAAGAAAGAAGAGAAAGCAAGATTAAAGAAGGAAAAGAGGCAAGCTGCTCTAGATGCTAAGAAATTTAAACAAAAGAAAGAGCAGATTGTCATCTTGGCCAAGCTACAGGCTGTAAACTCTTCTTAACAAATTCCCTCTCAACCATCAGAAGCTGCTGAATCAAAGAATAAGATTAAAGAACAGAAGAAATCCCCAAGAAAGAAGGAATTGGCTAGAAGAACAAAAGGAAACTGGATGTTGTTGACAAGGAATTGGAAGATCAATTTCCTAAGGAATCCACACCAGCTAAAACTCAAGCATCAAAGCCCTCTGTGGTATTTGAAGACATAAGGGTGGTGGACCCCTACAGGAATATACATGGAGAGCCTATTGTGCCAAAGGATGAGCCAATAGAGTGGGATAAATTACTAATTCCCGACTTCAACTTGCCAATCCTTACCAAGCCAAAAAGGACAAAATCAAGGGCAGTCAAGAAAGTGAAGCTGTCACCTCTCAAATCCAAGTTAGTAGTTAAAGCTCAACCCAAGGTCAATAGGGGAGACTACTTGTACTTGTGTGACATCAAAGAATTCTCAGATCTAAACCTTTATCTGGAGGAACTGGATGAAGTAAGGGCAATTGATGCATACAGAAACCTACCTGAAAGGTTGGTGTTCAAGTACAAAGGAGGAAGGGAGATTCAGTGGCCTCTTCACAGGATACTTCAAAAAAGCCAAGCTGTGTTGATCAAAGTCTATTCATCCTTCAAGAAAAACTTTGGGTTCAATGTAACTGCAAGAAGATTAGTATTGAAGAAGATTGAAGAGCTGAGGAGTGTTAGAGCTAAAGATGCACTCCCAAAGACTCTAATCATCCCATACACAGGGAGAATAATGCATCTAAGGCCCTACTGGCTGATGGAATTTATGGATGACAAGGGTGTGAGAAGATTCTTCAGACTAGAAGACCAATTGAGTATCTCTAGCAATGAGACTCTCTTGGAGATGCAAGAAATTCCAGATCTCTCAGAATCTGATGAACTAGAATTCCACAGGCAGCTCCAGAATCAAATTGAAGAAAACAACAGAAAGCTTGGAAGAAGATCCAGACCTTCAAGAAACTAGAAAAACCTGCTCAGGCTAGAGGAGCATATTGAACTGACTGTGAGCCAAACCTTGTACATTTTGTTTAATTGAAGCACTTTCAGTTTTATCTACTTATCTGTAAAGATATATGTTTATGATGTTTTGTTATCATCAAGTATCTCTTAATTTATGGCTACAATTCCAGTAGACATAAATTGGGGGAGATTGTTGTGAATATGTTGTGTACTTGATGATCACTTAAGCAAAACATCTAAGTAGATTTTACTTAGTGAAATAATGTAGCACTCGACGGATAAGAATTATAGTCCCGACGGATGATTAACTTATTATCCATCGAGTGAGTAGCTTATGTAATAATAAGTTTGTAGCACAGTGATGTATGCACCTTTGTATAGAATCTGTAGTAGCATATAAGTCATGTTGACTTTAACTAGATATGCAGAATAGGATGATTAATTGTACATAAGTAATGTCTTGTAATTCTGTGTAAGTGAAATGAAGTCAAGTGCCAAAATAGCTACCGACGGATGATTAACAAAGCCTTCGACGGATGATCAAATGACTATCAACGGATGTTTAACATAGCAGTCGACGGATGATCAATTAAGTCATCGACGGATGATATGAAAGTCGACGGATGATCATATCCAGAATTCAAAATATCAGTTGAACAGTGAAAGCTGACACACAGCCGTCGAGTTGGATACAAACACATTGTGGAAGCCCATTAACTGGGTAATAGAGGACGAAAAGCAGCAAAGATTAAGACTGCTAGATTTTACATTTGTTCAGTCTTTTTGACTTTGTAATATTGGTATTATATAAACCAAGAGAGTAGCAAATAGAAAAATAACTGAGATAGCTGAGAAACACAAAAATAGAGAAATCTTTGTAAGCATAATCTTTAACATTTCCTGTATTCTTAGCAGTTCCATTTGTAAGCAGCTGTGGGCATTTCTGCACACAGAGTCCTCTCGATATATTATATATATCTCTGGTGGAATTGTTTAAATCCACCAGAAAGTTTTTAAAGACTCTTGTTTTTAATTACTTATGTTTTGATTCATTTGAGTTTATATTCCGCATTGTGCTAATCAAAACAAATATATCAATAATCGAGTTGAACATTTTTATTTCAAGAAAAAGGTTCAAGAATTCCATTCAACCCCCCTTCTGTAATTCTTGCTACATTGTCAAGGGACTAAGAGAGTTTGAACTTACTCTTTTGTCCTTCATCCACTAATAGCCAACTATTGCATGCAAGGTTTTATTTGTCTTTTGCTTGGTCAAAAGGAGTTAGTGGGGAGTTAAAGGACAGTCCTACCCTTGGTCTCTATTTTAGTGGAAATTGCATGCAAGGGTATGCTTGTAATTCAATAACTAATAAAAGTATAATTTAAAAGAATGATTTTTAGTAATTAAAATACAAATCCATATATCACCAAATAAATACCATAAATAATATGAGATTTTAGAAATTTTATAAAATTGTTTTAAAAAATTTTGATTTTTTTTTATATTAAACTAATTTTTCACATATTATTATACTAACAAATAAATCATGAAAATTACATTTAACACATTATAAATTACATAAATAATTGCATGTAAATTTATTATATTCCACAATACTAAAATAAAAATTTATCGCCTAACCACAACTAATCATATATTACTAACTTGCGAGAAATCTCTATTATTTACTAATCGCATAGCGAAAATCTTACTCGCGTACGGAATTTACACGCTTAAGATATTCCGGCAACACTCACAATTCCAAACGACAAAATTATACACAATATATAACGAATTTGCATAATCGACCTTATAACACAGAATATTTAGGAATATATATATCGCACTTATAAAAATAACTCCAATATTTACCAGTTGTCACAGAAGTCGTAGCCGAAACATCTGACGCTATTGCGACTGAGGACATTGCTATTCCCCCGGATGATGTTCTTTTTACCATGGGTTCTCCTGTCTTGGACTATATTTTCTCAGCCCCTCGAGCATAGGGGTGCGCTTGTTAGACCTTCTATGTCTTATTTTATATTACATATACTTTTGTTATGACTTCCAATTTTTCCTTAGATTATTTTTATCTTACAAATCTCAATCAACAAGTAGACTTGTAAACAAAATGAGGTAACTTCAAAAATCCTCCCATGGGGAAAAACCTTCACAGGGCGCGTCCTTGGAAGTATACGGCTCCTCCAAAATGCCTTTTTCCTCTTTGCGTGTCTGGAAGTTATTTTTCTGGGTTATTTCAATTCTTCAAGAAATTGGAAAAAAATAATGATCAAACACAAACATAAGTTTCTTGAATTCCTTCTAAGGGTGTATACCCTTCCGGGCACGCCTTAGAAAGCGTATAGTTTCGTCGGAAAACTTTACGTCTTATAGTTTGCTTGAATGATGTTATTCTTTTTTGTGTGTTCGGAAACTATCTTCGACTTTCATGCAACTTTTTCTTTGCCCATAACGAAGAGTTGATCTTCATGTCTTAAAATAAAAAACTTCAAAGTTTCATCAATGATGCGCAACACACTTTATCTTAATGCGCTCTAGTTTATGCACTACCCCCTAAGATAAGAGGAATTTTATTCCTACTAGTCTATTATTAAGGCTAAGCCCTACTTGAATCCACTATAATATACGTAAGCGAGTAAGGGGCCGAAGTCGCGCCTTACATGAGGACTCCTCATTTCTCATTCATAGCTTATAATTATGCAAGAAAAAATGTGCTTGCAGGACTAAAGCATAATTATCTTTATGAGCTTTCAAGAGGACATCATCACCCGAATATATTTTTCGGACACGGTTTCCTTTTATAGTTAATATTTCACTCTGTATATAATGGCATTGCCCAATACATAAATTTGCAATTTAAAATAAATTACTTAATGTATGAATCAAGGCTCATGCATTAAATACACGTGTCAATCACTATATCCGGATTAAAAAATCTAAACAATAATAATATCATAGAATCTTAGTTCTTCTTTATTGTCAGAATAAAAGAAACAATTATTCTACTATTTTGATCCCGTTCAATATACACAAAATATACAAGTATTATTCAATAGTCAAGATATACTATTTCTAAATAATACTTCAGCCGTTTTAGTGGTTTGTCTAACACCACTTAGACTGTAAACCTTTATTATATTATATGAGGAGTTTGATAATCTAATCTTCTGCTATCCCATTTGATACTAGATTGTCTACAATATATAATATATAAACAATATGAAAACATGCATTCAAGATTCTCAAATGATTATAATAGTGGTATATACTTCAAACAAATAGTTCAGTATAAACCATAACAATCTCCCACTTATACTTAAGTTATTCTTTGAGTGTATCAGTGTTTATTACAAGCAATCCACTACCATCTATATAACTATGCGACCAAGTATCTGACTCCTATCGCTTCCACGTGCTCCTGACAAGCCTTAGCTGGTAAGCTCTTCGTGAAACGATCTGCTCGGTTATCCTTTGATACTATATCAGCCACCGTAATATCTCCTCGCTTAACGAACTGCCGTATGAGGTGATACTTATGCTCTATGTGTTCTACTGCCTTATGGGCCCGTGGCTCTTTGGTATTCGCCTAGAGCACCAGTATTATCACAATAAATCATGATTTTCCGTGGAAAATTAGGAACTACATCCAAATCCAGCAGGATGTTTTGGAACCATATAGCCTCTTTGGTTGCCTCAAAGGCTACCACATACTCGACTTCCATATTTGAGTCTGCAATGCATTTCTGCTTCACACTCCTCCATATTACGGCTCCAGCTCCCAAAGTAAAAACGCATCCCGAGGTAGACTTTCTCTTATCCTTATCTTTCTAGAAATCTGAATCGGTATATCTCAGAGGCAACAAATTCGAGGACCAGTAAACTAACATATACTTCTTAGTCCTACGTAGGTACTTGAGTATTATTTTTACTGCACTCCAATGTTCCTGTCCTAGGTTTGACTGGTATCGGCTAACCATGGCCATGATAAAACATATATTAGGCCTCGTACATAACATATCATACATTAGGCTTCCAATGCCGAAGCATAAGGAACCGCCTTCATGTTCTCTATCTCCTTAGGTGTCGAAGGGCACTGACTCTTTGATAGAGAAACTCCATATCTGAAATGTAAATTACCCTTCTTGGATTCCTGCATGTTAAAACGAGCTAATACGTCATCTATGTAGGGCTCCTGAGATAAATCCAACATCCTTTTTTTGCGATCTCTTATAACTTTGATCTCATGGATGTATGTTACTTCACCTAAGTCCTTCATTTCAAATTGTTTGAACAACCATGCCTTTATTGAAGAAAACATCTTAACATTGTTTCCAATGAGTAAAATGTCATCAACATATAGCATTAGAAAAGCCACTGCATTTCCCTCACATCTCTTATACACGCATGCTTCGCTTGGACTTTGATCAAATCCATACGACTGAACTTCCTGATCAAAATGAATGTTCCAATACCTAGAATCTTTTTTAAGTCCATTAATAGACCTCTTAAGCTTACATACAAGATGCTCTTGGACTTCTTTAATGAATCCCTCTGGTTGCTGCATATAGATGGTTTCTTCAAGACTTCTATTATGGAAAGCTGTCTTGACATCCATTTGCCAAATCTCATAATGGAGATGAGCTTCTATAGATAAAAAAAATGGATAGACTTAATCATGACCACTGGAGAAAAGGTTTCCTCATAATCGATACCTTCTTTCCGAGTATACATTTTCACAACAAGTCTTGTTTTCCAGGCTTTCACCTTTTTATCTGATCCTCTGTTTCTCTTATAGATCCACTTACATCCAATAGGTTTTATACCTTTGCGTGGTTCCGCGAGCTCCCAGACCTGATTAGAATACATTTATTCCATCTCAGATTCCATTGCCTTTTGCCAAAGATCTGCATCTTTATCTTGTAGTGCATCTTCGTATGTCCGGGGATCATCATCATGTTCACCAGAGACCAAGTCTGAAGACTCTGCCAAAAACATGAATCTATCAGGCTGTTGAACAACCCTCCCACTACGACGAGGCACTGATTCAATATTAGTGACAGATTGTGCATTTTGTTGTGGCTATAATACTTGTTCTATAGGTTTCTGGGTATTATCTGTCCCTCCCACTAGTTCCTCTAAAATGACACTACTCATGGGTTTGTGATTTATTATATTGTCTTGATCTAAGAATCTAGCATTGGTGCTAACAATGACATCCTGATTCTTCGGACTATAAAATAAATAACCTTTCATTCCTATGGGGTAGCCTACAAATAGCTTTACTTCTGTACGAGATTCTAATTTAGTCGCGTTCTTGTTTGATACATGTGCTGGACAACCCCATATCCAAATATGTCTGAGACTCGATTTATCCCCGGTCCATAATTCTAAGGGAGTTTTAGGAACTGATTTAAAAGATACTAGGTTCAGAAGATAAGCTGCTGTTTGTAAGGCATGCCCTCAAAATGACTTGGGTAAATCTGAATAACTCATCATCGATCTAACACTCTCTAAAAGAGTCTGGTTCCTTCTCTATCCTACGCCATTTTGCTGGGGTGTGCTTGGTGCAGTTAACTGGGATATTATCCCATTTTCTGATAAATATTCCTTAAATTCTCCAAGAAAGTATTTTCCATTACGATCTGATCGTAGTGACTTGAACTTTTATTAAGTCGCTTCTCTGTTTTAGCTTTGTACTCTTTGAACTTCTTAAAACACTCATGCTTACGGCGCAACAAATAAATGTACCCATATCTAGAATAATCGTCAATAAATGTGACGAAATACTCATAACCACCTCTTGCTTGGATATTCATGGGTCCACATAAATCCGTGTGAACTGATTCTAACACTTCTTTGGCTTTATTCCCCTTTGACTTGAAAGGCCTATTAGTCATTTTACCTTCCAAGCATGATTCACAAACTAAAATGGCTCCACTGCCAATGAGCTTAAATGACCGTCTACTACCACTCTTTGAATCCTTCTCAAGTTAATATGACCCAATCTCAAGTGCCAAAGATATGTTTGGTTCAAACAAGAAGGTTTCTTTCTTTTAGTAGAGGTAAAAGACGTGTTGTTCAATTCCCTATATTGTAGTTGCAGTGCAGGTTGACAAGGATTAATTATATACAAATTGTCTTGTAATGTACCAAAACATATAATTCATTTATTCATCATAATAGAAACATTACGATCCAAACAAACATTATAACCATCCATATCAAGCTTAGAAACCGAAATAAGATTCCTTCTAAAGAAGGTATATAATGACAATTGTTCAAAACCAAAATCCTATCAAAACCAAAGATAAATGAATAACTCCTACTGCAACTACTTCTACTTTCGTAGCATCTCCCATGAACACGTATATCTCACCACCTCTAAGCATTCTGGATAGCTGGAACCCCTGCATAGAATTACAAACATGATCAGTGGCTCCTGTATCTACACACCAAGTGCTCTTAGATATAGCCGCTATATATGTTTCTGTAACTAGAGAAAGAGACATAATTGTATTGTTTGTCTTCTTAGGAAGAGGACAATCCTGTTTCCAGTAACCTAACTGTTTGCGCCTAAAGCACTTTCCCTTAGGCTTTTCACACCACCTTGAACTCCCACTACCTTCATAGCTTTCTGTGTCTAAGCCTTTTTTTTCTTCTTCTTCATACCTTTCGGCTTAGAGGAAGAACCTTTCTCAGCCACATTCACTTGAACACTCTACCAAAATAATCCTTTAGCTACCTGAAGTTCTGTCAGAAGTTCCGCGAGACTATACAACCTCTTGTTCGTGTTGTAATTCAAGCGAAACTGCTCAAAACTCTTGGACAAGCTCATAAGGATAATGTCAATCTGGGTTTCCATATCAAGTTCAACACCAAGGATCTCTATCTCATTCAGATGTGACATCATCTTGAGAACATAATCCCTTATAGGCGTTCCTTCAGCCATCTGAGTGTTCATTAAAACCTTCATGGCTACTTACCTAGCAGCCCTATTCTGATCTCCAAAAAGTTTCTTGAGATTAAAGAGCATATCCACAGCAGTGGCCATAGACTAATATTGATGCTGCAAAACACCCGACATTGCTGCCGAAATGTAACATCGCGCATCTCATCGGCCTTAATCCACCGCTTATAATACTCTTTCTCATCTTCAGGAGCATCATAAACATGCTGATCTGGCTTGGGTTCATAAGTGCAAAACTTGTACTCCTCAACAGTCAACATAATGTCCAAATTTTATTTCAATTCAATATAGTTAGGTCCGGTAAGTTTGTTATCCTTAAGTATGGTGAATAGTGGATTAAAACACATTGTATTCTGATAATCATGCATGAAAAAACATCACATAACACATAAATAAAAGGTGCATTAAATATTAAGACCTATTGGTTCCTCTAACAAATATTAAAATTAATGCACTAACATTTAAACATCATATGTTTCTGGTATGCCACGATGTGTGACATGTATACCACCTAAATTTGTTTAAATGTTACTTCGATCCTATTACTAAACAATACGCCACGTTGGGGTGGTCTATATGAATTTTCATACCTAAGTGTATACCATCATCAAATCTTAAATTAATCATAATTATACCAGATGCCACCATTTGATATCTTAAATATGGTTAATTTGCAGGTCTCGAAGAATTCACAACTACCCGATTCCTAGCCAGAATTCGCCATATTTAATATCAAAAGGGTATCCTATAATTATTCGAAATCTATAAAACTTGGTATGCCACAATGAATGGCATGTATATCTTCCAATATTCGTTATTAATTTAAGAAGTTTGTTCTAGCAATTTCGTTAACATTCTAGACACCATAAATTACATGCCACGATGGGTGACTTATATATAATTTATATTTTTCTTTTTATTAAATTACATACAAACAATAATAGAGACCATGAGATTTAATTTCATATTAATTCCCTCTCCCACTTAGTATTTACTTTGAGGATATTAATCTAGATGCATCGTCCTATGTTATTTCTTCGAATTCCACATGTATTATGTCAACAACAAAGAACACATATCATAGTAGCATACTCTCATGATTAAAGCATTAATTAAAACATTCCTATGTCCATGTCATTTGAGCACGCTTAGGGTTAGTATCACATGTCATAACAACACAGACAAGAAACACATAGTAGCAATAATCAAGATAAGCAAAAATTATGTAAATATAATAAAACACATCCTCTATTATGTCCCCAGAAAATTAGCTTCGAATTCATCCTTCGAAAAATTCTCGAAATCTTCAAGAGCCCAATTGAAGGCCTAAACAGCCTCAAAATGACTTGAAAACTGGGGCAATAGATATTTAGGCATATTATAGCATGTTCATCTCGTTCTTTCATTTCCGAAAAGGTATTGTAATCCCAAATCGGACATCGTATGCAAAATATGCAGCCAAAACAGTGAAGCTCCCTGAAAACAGAATGCAGCAGCGAAAAATCTCTATTTTTCGCAGCTTCGTTGATCAAACAATTACATACAACTTAATAAAGATGAACAAGCCTATTCTATTACATCAGATCATAACCTTAAACAATTATAAATTGAGATTACAAGAATACAAAAACATAATAGGAAAAATAAAACTATCACGATCAACCCTCGTGATTTACAACAAAACCATGATTAACCACGTGGGATCTTAATCATAACAAAATAACCATGATTAAACCATGTGGGATCCAAACACATAATTAAAACATTGCCATAATAGTGAATAACAACCTGCATCACAAAATCAATATAAGCATACCACTATATACATGCATATATAATTATGACATGGACTTCATATCATAAAACGCAGAACCTAGAACCAGGCTCTTGATACCAATTATTAGAATAATAGAATCTTGGCCTTGTGTTTTATGATATATCTAAAAGAGTACGAATATAATATTAACCTTAATCGCTACGACACAAGCGATTCAAGTCCATGTCTTCTGTTGTATTCCCTGTTTCTCCTTGGACGAAGTGTGGGCTTCGATCTCCCAAGGTGCGCCTCTCCTTAAAGCTCCGAAAATCCAAAACCCTAAACTGGCTCCTTGAGAAAAACGGATGCCTCTCTCAAACCCTAGGATCTGATTTTGTTTTTGTGTGTCTTTTTCTAGCTTTAGGAGAATGAGAATATTTATAGGCTACAGTAGGGATCATGGACCATTAGGTTGGGCCTTCCAATGACATTTTGGGCCAAGATCAATGTCATTAAATATTAATTCAATCCACTAAAGAATTAATATTTTCACTACCTTTCCTAATTTCATAAATTAATCTTAATTCGGCTCCCATATTAATTGCTTATTAAATTTCCCATGTTTAAGATATCGCATGTCCATTAACTAAATTAATTTCTGACAAATAATTATATCAATACTTTTTATCCTTGATCATCCACTCAACCTTATAATTATGCAAGAAAAAATCTACCTGCAGGACTAAAGCATAATTATCTTTATGAGCTTTCAAGAGGACATCATCACCCCGAATATATTTTTCGTACACGCTTTCCTTTTATAATTAATATCCCACTCCGTATATAATGTCATTTCCCAATACATAAATTCGCAATTTAAAATAAATTACTTAATGTAAGAATCAAGGCATGTGCATTAAATACACGTGTCAATCACTATATCCGGATTGAGAACCTAAACAATAATAATATCATAGAATCTTAGTTTTTCTTTATTGTCAGAATAAAAGAAACAATTATTCTACTATTTTTATCTTGTTCAATATATAGAAGTATACAAGTATTATTCAATAGTCAAGATATACTAGTTCTAAATAATACTTAAGTCATTCCCTTGGTTTGTCTAACACCACTTAGACTGTGAATCTTTATTATATTATATAAGGAGTTTGACAATCTAATCTTCTGCTATCCCATTTGATACTAGATATTCTACAATATATAATATACAGATAATGTAAAAACATGCATTCAAGATTCTCAAATGATTATTATAATAGTATATACTTCAAACGAATAGTTCAGTATAAACCCTAATAATGAGTGCAAGGTGCATAACTACTCCAAAGTTTTACAAGATCAGACATACTGTTGGAAGTCTTCATCACCCAATAGGAGTTGTCGAATCAACTTCCTATTATAACTCGAACATGTGTGTGATCAATTTTCTGATATTGTCATCCTCTTTCTCCGCAATCAAAACTTCTTTGATCTTGTCATGGCTTCAACCTTGGAGTGCATATCCTTTGAAAATGAGCGTCTATTTTGGTAAGCGTACATATCCTTTAAAACGTTTATCCAAGAGATTATTCGAACAAAAAAATCCTTCTTGCTTTTCTCGGAGCTTCAAGCAGTTGAGTTGAATTTTCCTTTGAAAGCGCGCCTGCGCCTTTAATAGATTGAAACGCCTGACGACCTTTATGATCCTAGATGAGATTATCCACCTACAAAAGTTCAAGTAAAATAGAACATTAAATGTTACCTGAAGGACACATCCTAGATATACGGACATGTCCGATCAACGAACTTTTTTGAAGATTGCTGGAAGTGATCTGCGCCTCGGATATGCTTCATGTAGAATCTAATTTATGATCTTCTTCCTTCTTTTTATAGTTTTCTCTCTTAATTTTCCTTAGATGTGCCCTTGGTTGAGTCTTCTAGACTGAAAAAAATTCTCAAATCTTCAAAATTGAATAGGTTTCTTCCAATCTCTTAAATTGAGTAGGATTCTTCTAATCTTCTAAACCAAATAGGTTTTTTTAGTAAAATTTGAAGTTGCTTTTTTCCTTTGTTTTCAAGATATTTAACTTGGATTCTTGTAAACAAATCACCTCTGAATCAAAGAGAATTAAAAGCTTCGCGTAGCCTTTAAGATCGTCCAAATTTAACATACGGAACTCGAGATAGTGTCCAAATAGTGTAAGTAGATCGCCGAACCCAGTAAATCCAAATTTTACATCCAACTTACTTCCTTCATGGCCGCGGTGGCAATCTTCAGATTTTGTTTGACCCTTGGATGGAAATTATCAAATGTGATCTCCGTCGTGGTCGTGGTAGTAGACGCGTTCATGGACTTTCAAATATTACCGTAAAGGTTCTTCATCATGGTAAGGCATCTCTTCCTTATGAAGTTATTGATGATGAGAACTGGAGGTTCTCCGCTAACAAGCTGAATTTTGCATTTCTAGAAGTTTCCATCTTCATGTCTCTTGAAGCATCCATATTCATGTCGTTTGAAGCGTTCATATTCATGTCAGTTCAAGCATTCATATTCATGTCATTTGAAGAATCCATCTTTTATAGCCTTCTTCCCTTAAAAACCACGAGAACCATGGTTTTCTTTGTCATGATATCCATGACAACCTTTAAGTCCATGTCCAATAACTTTTTTACTTCGAAGAACATGAGAACCATGACCTTCATTGTAATGAGATCTATGACAACTTTCCTATCCAACTTCCTTCCTTTGAAGACCATGAGAACCATGGACTTAGTTGTCATGAGGTCTGTGATAACCTCCCATCCATATTCCTAAGTTTCCTTCATTTGAAGACCATGAGAACCATGGCTTTTGTTGTCACGAGGTCCGTGACAACCTCCCATCCATATTCATTAGTTTCCTTCCTTTAAGGACTATAAGAACCATGGACATTATTGTCACGAGGTCCGTGACAACCTCCCATATATATTCTTTATCTTCCTTCCTTTAAAGACTATGAGAACCATGACCTTCGTTATCAAGAGGTCTATGACAACCTCCCTTCCATATTCATTAGAGGTGTATCCATTGGCATGCAATCTTCCATAATTATTAGACATCTTTTCTCCCTAAGATTGGATTTGATTCAAGCCCCTCCTTTTAGTGTCAATTTGTTAACAGAGGAATTTGGTTAACAAAGATTTGAGGTTCACGACCGCAATCAAGATCGACAGCGGTGGTTCTTCGCCATAATAGTCATCGGAGTAGGGTGATTCTAAAGAATTGAGGGCTGAGATCGCAAGAGTCTTTGGTGGTGGTGTATAGAGCTCTCGCTTCCAACCCCTTAAAATGTGCCTACGTACCTCTCTTTATATAGGATCAAGCCTTACGAAGTTCTTGAAGAACAGGAAATCTAGATGGACTCGGCTTCTCATTCTGTGGCCCAATAGGAGTTGTTGAACCAACTTCCTATTATAACTCAAACATTAATTTGCTTTAGGAATGCCCAATAATGCGGCCTAATAATAAAGGCCTAAGGCTCAGTTACGACTTCGGAATTTCATGAATAAGGAAACTCCCTGGCATGTTGATATCCCATCCGCTACAGCTATCTTCGTCAATCATAACTACATGTATAACCATGGCTTACCGTAAATACTCAAGCGCATCCTTGCCACCGATGATGATAATCTACTAAAATATAAGACAAGTTATCCCAAATGTATAAGTACAAAGTGCGAGATAACCCTAAAGTCTCTCGATGAGGAAAACCCGTCGAATGCGGGGACATGCCTCCTAAAGCACACACTATGTGTTAAGGATCGTACCCCTATAAGGATAGCCTGCACGACTACAGAACAATGCCTTCAATATGTTTTTCCAATATGACAGGATCCCGGAAGCCCTCTTTCCTTCACAGGGTACACCCCAAAAGGGGTTGGTGTCCTCCAGAGGCCCCCATATGCCTAGGGATGGGAGAGCTCCTCCGGGGCTCTTCCTCTTCATTTATATATCTTATATTTTTAGCCACTCCCCATTTTAGTTTTGGGAGAAACCTTCTTGCTAATCTTTTATAGTTCTCCATCCTACATTACGGAGTGTCCACCTTGTGCGGCTACATAGCACGGGGTGCCCCCAAGGGGTCGGGGATGCTTCCCCGGAGCCCGTATCATTCTTTGCTTCTTGATAGTTTTATCCTTTATCCTTTAACTTTAAAACATCTTTAATGGATTCCTTCATCAATACTTGCTCTTCGTCGTCATCTTTTAATATGGTGGTCGTCGTAGCGGCCGTCGTAATATCGTCATTGTAGAGACCGTCGTACGCCTTCTTTACTATGATTGTTGTAAGCTTCCCATTGTAATGACTGTTATAAATATTTATGTAGAACTTCATCAATTATCATTACAACTTCTCATCATTGATAGTCGTCGCAAATGACTACCATACAGGGCTAGCCCTGCATAGGGCATGCCCTCGACTCCGGAGATGCGTTCTTAGGATCTCGTCCTTTTTCTTCCTTGAAGATGATCCGACCTATTTTTTGGAAGATCCGAAAAAATATCCATGATGATTTTATGATATAACAGATATGGCTGTAAATTTCTATCAGAATAGTCTCTTCCTAAAGGTATAAACTCTTCATTTATAGTTTTAATAGCAAAAATTATAGTTCCAAAGATCATATCGGATTTTTGTCCTATGAGTCTAATAAATTGCTCTCTAAAAATCATTCTAAAGACTTCGGCAATCAGATTGGGAAAATTATTAGATTATATCATATCCAAGGAACAAACAGCTTTTGTAAAAGGTAAAAGCGTAACAGAAGGGGTCAATCATTATTAAAAAATTGAGTCATACTATTCTCAATAATAAGGTGAAAGATATTATTTTAAAACTTGACATCTCAAAAATGTTTAATTACGTTAGTTGAGACTTTTTTCATCATGCCATGAAGTCGTTTGAATTTGGTGATAAGTGGTATCATTGGATGTCATCTCTAGTATCAACTACAAGAATGTCTATGTTATTCAATGGAAGTCTGACGGAGGAATTTAAGTCAAGTAGTGGTCTTAGACAGGGTGACCCTTTGTCATCAATACTTTTTAATCTAGTCGGTGAGATCCTTCATCTCTTAATTACAAACGCAACTGATATAAGACTCTCTAATGGAGTAAAGTTTAGAATTAATTCACCTACAGTTTGCAGATGACTAGATTTTATTTCTATAGAACTCTGATCATTCTTGTAAATGGATAAAGATAATATTGAAAATATTTGAATTAATCTCAGAATTGAGTATAAATTATGACAAAAGTTTCATATACTTAAACAAAAGGGACCCTTAACAAGTCAAGAAGTGTGCTGATATGATTGGTTGCAAGGTTGGTACTTGGCATTTTAAATACTTGGGCGTCAATATGGGTTACTCTCCCTGAACAAGGATTATTATGGTTTCCAGTTGTATAAGGTTAAGTCAAAATTTGCAGGATAGAAATGTAATTTTTTTAACAAATAAGGAAAGTCAATTCTCATCAAAACTGCTCTCAACAATTTACTCATATATTGGATGATTTTTTTTAAGTTCTATCAGTCTTAAGTGAGATAGACCAAATTCGTAGATGTTTATTCTGGGGCGAGTTAAATGAAGATAAGAACTACTATATGAGGAAAATGCATTTGATAAAGTGGGAAATTGTTGTGAACCTAAATATAAAGAAGGTATGAGTTTCTCTTTCCTTCATTTAAAGAATGCATCTTTGTTAGCAAAATGGTGGTGAAAGGTTCATGTTTATTGAAATAAGTTGTGACTTTATACGGGAAAATATAGGGATTATCAGAGACAAAATGAATTACTCCAATTTAAATATTCTCCTATAATGTCAAGTATCGTGATGTTATAACTGATTGTTTCAAATAACTTATTGGATAATTTTAACGGAGGAATTTGGTTAACAAAGATTTAAGGTTCACGGCCGGAATCAAGATCTACAGCGGTGGTTGGTGATCGGAAAAATCACCATAGTGCGTTGATTTGTACTTAAGAAATGGATGAGATTTCTAGGATTTATATTTTCCTTTCCAGAGCTCTCAAATGCGTACTCTCACAATGTGCCTACATATCTCCTTTTATAGAGAATCAAGCCAGATGTAGTTCTTGGAGAACAAGAAACCTAGATGGACTTGGCTTCTCATTCAGCGGCCCAGTAGAAGTTATCGAACCAACTTCCTATTATAACTTGAACATTAATTTACTTTAGAAGTGCCCAGTGATGTGTCCTAGTCACAAAGGCCCAAGGTTCGGTTACGACTTCAGAACTTCATGGATAAGAAAACTCCCCGGCCGGTGGATATCCCATCCGTTATCGGTATCTTCCTCGATCATAATCGCAAATATAGCCATGACTTACCGCAAATGCTCAAGAGCGTCCTTGCCCCTCGATGAGGATAACCCACCAGACTACAGGATAAGTGCAGAGTGCAGGATACCCCCAAAGTCTCCCGACGAGGATAAACCGTCGAATGCAGAGACATGGCTCCCAAAGCACACACTAAGTGTTTAATGAACGTTCCCCTACAAGGACAACCCACAAGGCTACAAAATGATGCCTTCAATATGTTTTCCGGGATGACGGACTCCCAGAGGCCCTTTTTCCTTCACAAGGCATGCCCTGTAAGGGGTTGGAATCCTCCAGAGGCCCCTTTGTTTGCTTAGGGTGCGCCCTAAGCATGAGAGAGCTTTTCCGAGGCTCCTCCATTTCACTTGTATATTTCTCATATTTTATTTACTTCCCATTTTAGTTGTGGGAGAAACCTTCTTTCTAATCCTTTGTAATTACTCAATTTACATTACTGAGCGGCTACCCCTGCGGCTTCACAGCACGGGGCAGCACGGGGCACACCCTAAAGGGTCCGGGGACATTTTCCCGGAGCCCTGATCATTTTTTGCTTCTTGATATATTTATTCTTTATTCCTTAGATTCAAAATACCTTTTGTAGACTTTTTTAATAATACTTGTTCTTCTTCATTGTCTTCTACTCTAGCGGCCGTCGTAGTATTCTTGCCGTAGCGGTCATCGTAGTATGCTTGTCGTAGCGGTCGTAACATCCTCATCGTAGCGGCCGCCATACGCTCATTTATTATAATTTTCATAATACTTCAGTGTAATAACTATCGTAATTCTTCATGAACTTCACCAATCACTGTCATAATCCTTTATCGTTGATATTCGTCGCAAAGACCCGATAAAATATCTATAATAATTTTATGGCATAACAACTACCCCCCCCATTTTCTAGTTTTTTAAAAACAAACGTGGAAAATCTTCTTTATTTCCTTCGATATTCCGTAAGTAATTCTAGTCTTATTTCTGTAAATCCTGCACTTCATCTTTGCTAGTAAGCTTCTCTCCGTGAATATACGTAAAACTTTCTTCCGAGTTTCTATGATAGGTACTTTAATTTTTATTCCGTGTAAACTTCTCGCAAATATTTTTCATAAAATTTTTATTTCTTCGCCTTTGAAGCTACACGAGCCGCGCACTACCCCCGGGAATTTATTCCGGGGGTTCAAATTTTAAGAAATTTGAATTTTGCTTCCTTATAAATTTTCCTTCTTCCTCACTTTATCTTTATCTTCCAATTCTCAACATAAAACCCGCTTTCTCCACAATATTCCAATTTTTGGCTCTATCTTTACTTTTTCTCTAACTTCTTCATTCCTCTTGCATTAAGGTACTTCTTTATGCTCCTTTTTCTAATTTCCGCCATTTATATTATTAGATCTATTGAATGTAAGCTTCCTGAACTCTACATTCTTGTCTTTTGTGTATACATGTATGTATAGGTTGTATATATCACCCTTTGATCTCGTAGAACCTTCAATCTAATCACAAATTGTGTTTATAAGTATCTTGAATTTTAAAATTATGACAAATACTATACCCATTTTTGCTTATGGGGCGCGCTTAAGGCACGCCATAGGGCCTTCAGATCGCGCCCCTCCGTTTTCCTTTCACGAGGCATGCCCGAAGCCTTGGTGCTTTTGGGTCACGGCCTCTTCTATACGGGGAACACCCGAAGCCTTATTCGAAGTGCAGGACACAACCTCATTTCTTTTTTAATATCACACTTGTTCTTGTATAAACTGTTTTGAATTGTTTTGTGTGGTTCTTTCTGGTATGGTTCCTCGGATTCTTGAGAGTTTCAGGTCATGTCTAGACCTCGAGTAATCGGTTCCTGATATAAATGCTATTGACCTTTCTTCACAGTGCAAGGCGCGCCCTAATCCTGGCCTTATGGAAATTGTTCGGGCGCTTCCGGTCCCGTCTCCAAAATGCACAGAAGTCGGAGGGAGAGGTAGCGTTCCGAAGAAGCCGAGAGCTTCATCTTTTGCTTCTCAAATAGAATCTCACTTGGGTCCTTTGGCTTCATTCTTTATCGAGGTTGGGGATTTAGTTTCTTGGAAAAATTGCTATTCATTTCTTTGGAGGGTGCTTCTGAAGCTCCTAATGATATGGCTTGTCTTCAAATCCTTGAAGTGGAGTGAAAGAACATGATCTCTTGTGATACTAATGTTAAAGAAGAATTGAGTAAAATGATCCAGGATAATGATGTTATCATTGTTGAGCATGCGAATGAGCTAAAACGGCTGGGTCAGATTATTTATGATTTGCACGATTCCTGGTATGCAACCGTTATTAAGAAGGGTAAGCTTTGGGTTCAGGTTAACAAGCTTCGAGAGGACCGGCAGAATGGATGGAAGAAAGAGAATGGAAAGATTTATAATACGACAAGTATCCCCCTTTTCGACGAATCAATATATTGATAAAGGCTTCATTATGCTTCGCACAAGGTTCTTGGCTAATGATCCTACTTATGACTATAGTTCCTTTTGTTAGTGTTTGTGTTGTAGAGACAATAATATAATATTTTAGTTCAAGACATTTGGATTATTAATGTTTATGCTCTATCGATTATTCCCTATTTAATGTATTATTTCTTAATTTTCTGTGATATACATGTTAGATTAATAAATATCCTTGGAATATGGTATGAATTCTATATCTCTAAGTACGTGACTTAGAAATGAGATTATGAAAATAATATCAACATTCCTAAAGGTCCCTAGCGAGTATTGTTATTAAGGGACAATAATAATGCATTAAGACTTGTGTGTTTCTTGACTGATGATCACATCTCATTGATCATAGGTAAAATGATACTAAAATAAAATACACAGCATATGTAAATGTACATGGTGCTGGACAGACCCAATGTGAGATTCTACATGTCTGTTGTGTCATAAGTAATTCTCACTGTGATAATGATGTAATGGTCCTTAGACTTGAAATCATTATATTTTTATATGAGAATTAATGTACTTTGATTACATTAAAAGTTACCTTTGACAGGGTAATGATAAAAGTGTGTTTCAGGCATATTATGAATTATATGAGAAATATGAATGATATAGAAAGGATTTAACCTTCCTAATTTTAGGAGTGATATTATTGGCCTTTTGTGTGAGATAGACTATGAAATGCGTGGCCGTGCTCAAATGTTGATTTAATGTGATAGTCTAGACAATGATCAAGAAAACCTGGATTAAACTATGATGAGGATGACACATTACATGCCTCTAGTTTAATCTATAATATGTGGTTAAATGGATTATACATTGTACATTATTCACGAAAGGTTTAATCGATCACCGATTCAATTATTATTACTTGTGTATCAATTATGTATTACTAGATGCCGCTCATTATTTATGCTTTTAAATTAGATTTAAAATTCGTTTCCAATGTAATAATAACCTATAGGGTCACACACAAAGAATGCTTGAAGGATTATTTAATTTAAATTAAATTTAAATTACATTAAAGTAATTTAAATTATTTATATTATTAATTAAGTTTGACTTAATTAATTAGGTAAATAGTGATAATCAAATTTACTAATATTAATTATGAAATTTATTTGTTAAATATTTAAATGAGACTTAATTATAATTCAAATAGAAATTTTGAATTAATAATAACTCATAATTAGTTAAGAGTTATAATTCGTTTTTTTACCCTCTATATTATATCTCTTGTGTGGCTGATTATGTATGCAAGACTTTTATTAAAAATCCTAGCCACCAAGAGAGAAGATGAGAAGAGCAAGAAGAAACGATTTTGTGCTTGTACACATTAAATCCTTGTGTTCAAGCATTCATGTGGATACTGATATAGCGTAGATCGCGAGAGCGAGATGCGTGGTGATTGAACAAGCTTTGGATCTCCATTAGTCAACCAATTTGTAAAGTTTCTTAAGGTAAACAATCTAATCTATGAATTAAATATCTGTTTTTTGCATGGATCTGGCGGTGGATTTCGAAAATTCCGGTTTTTACGTTTTTAATTACAATTTCCGTTGCGTTTTATACCTCGAAACCCTTTAATGGCATCAGAGCTACTTGAGAAAAGTGTTTAATTCGTTTATGTGTTTACTAGTTTTACAATGATAACATGTATACAATCTTTCGTGACTGTTATGTTTGAGATTTTTTATCTTTTGCATGTTGTTATGTTCATATATATATGTATGTATGTATGTATGTATATGTTTTGAATATATGATATTCATGAGAGTTGTATAATCATATGATAAATATATAATCTGTATATATATTGATATATATGATTTGTCTTTTTTCTTATTCTAAGAATCGTATTTGATACGATTCTGAATCGGATACAGCAAATTTGCTGAAATCTGGGTTTGGTGTTCGATTTTCGCAAACGAGTACCTTTCGGAAAGGAAAACGTGCGTCTAAACAAAACTAATGGCTATAGCTATCATCGACTCGTCTATAAGGCGTTTGACGTCATTTAGGCCCTGTAATCTGCGATTAAATGTTATCATATTCAATTGTGAATTTTCTGATTTTTGCCATATTTAATTTTTATGATTAGATCATAATGGGTATGATATGTTAAAATCAGATTATGTGTTCTAACATGTTCTTATGTGTTAATTGATCATAATGGATGGTTATGGCTTATGACCTTAGGTTAATGGTTTTGATTTTTTCAATACGACTTGCATGTCGTTCGATCTTGTAATTAATAAATCTCGAATGTAAATCGAGTTTTTTTTGTAAGTATATTAGATTAGTTTTTATATTTAATTCTTGTAATGTACATGAAAATATGAAGATTTAAAGATCAAGGAAGGGTAATCCCACATGGAGACCATCCTAGGAAGCAATACAAGAAAGAAGACATGTATTGGTTAGCTTGTATTTATTTTCTACCTTAGATTGACTTAGATCTTTGTCATTAGCTTGATGAAGATTACATAGGATAAATCCATAACCAACCACGTTTATTTATTGCACTTTACATATATATGCACATATGATGAATTTATGTGTAGAGTAGTTTATAAAGATGCATGCTTGATTAGATTAAAGATGTATGTATTAGATACGACACCCATGCCATTATTTCTAAACAAGATATGTAATGACTGAAGATTTTAAAATGAATAAACGATTATGAGATTCTCATTTTTATGAAACACGGAATAAAATACTAATCTTCTTTATTTCTGACATGGGGCGATTTTGTCAAAAGCGAGTTTATTGAACTTGTAAGGTTGTGGGTTTTAAGCGAGACCGTTGTGACTCCCCCACTACCTGGAAATTAAACCATTGACTAATATTAATTTGAAGTATTTTATTCAAGGAAAAATTAGGAATCTCTTTATAATGAGATCATGATCATTTTAAAATTAACAAAACCCTAAAGTTAATATTAAGTTGATCAGATGCCTTCCAATAAGTCCAATGCGTTAACCCCTATATCGATGAGGAGTGGGTTCGCCCAAAGTGAAGTACTCTTATCTATCATGGGAGATGTGTTGAAGTATATTGATACTTTTTGACTATTGGGTTTGACTTAAATAAGTTATCAGAATAGGATTGTGAACTTAGAGCCATAGAGTTTGTCGATATTTATTAGATAAATATGAACACATATTGTTCCACCAAGCTATCCAAGAGTTATATAGATGATATAATTAACAAATGTTGTCTACCTAAATAATCATGTTTTAGGAGAAAAGCCAAAGCTGACCTAACGTATGATGAAATATGGATCCTGGCTCACTAGAAAGGATATAGAAGATATTCTTTCCAAATCAATAGTTAGGGCTATTGATTTGATAAAAATAGTGAGAGATATATATTATGAATATGTATGAATAATCACTTGAACATAATTTAATGATCATCTGTAGACTAATTCATTTTATGCACTTTAATATTGCAGATATTAAATGACAGATAACACAAATAACTTCTTTATGAAATAGTCCTTGAGAAGGATAAGCTGACATGAAATAATTTCCTCGACTGGCATAGAAACTTGAGGATCGTCCTCAGGTTCAAGGATGTCACTCAAACCCCTCCCTTATGTTTTATAGCTGAGAATGAAACATTAGCTGAACAAAATGCTTACCAGAAGCAAATTGATTATGCAACTGATGTTTCATATCTCATGCTTGTAATTATGAGTGCCGAGATTTAGAAGCAACATGAGTATATTGATGCTTATGATGTGATTGATCACCTTCCAAGGATGTTTGAAGGATAGGCTCGTCAAGAAAGATTTGACATTAATAAGGTACTATAAATTTACCTAAAAGGGAGAGAGATATGGTTGGACCACTTGTTCAAAGATGATAGGTATATATGTACCTTGATATTTTGGGTTTTAATATTGGTCTAGAGACTCGACTTGATTTGATCAGGCAATCTTTAAACAACTTCTATTCTCAGTTGGTTATGAAAAAATGAATGAGATAGACAAAACACCCACTAAGTTGTTAGGAATTTTTAGAACCGCTGAAAATAACATGGTAAAGGCATGAACTTCGTCCATATTTATGGTGTACACATGAAATGCAAATGGGAAATGAAAGTGGAAAAGCAAAGTGAAGATTTGATCTTGTTCTTTGCCAAACCAAATTCCAATTCCAAAGGGGCTTTTGAAGCTTATTGGTGGTGTTACTAAAGAAGATGATTATCTCTTTTGTGAAAATAACCAGATGATTGGAAGTTACAATGTCGAGCTTAATTGGAAGATCTTAAGAAGAAGACCAATAAGGGTCAAGCTTCAGGTATTGGATTAGAATTGGAGCAAAAGTTGTTGCTCTAGTTGGAGGAGTTTGATTCGTAATTTTGCCCATAAGGCTAATTTTAGAACTTGGTAAATTATTATTACGTGCATGCGTTTAGCAGAGACATTATATCAATTTCTTGTCAGGACAAGAATGGTTTTTCATTTTATTTTAATAAACAATAATTCTTTATTTATTTCAATGATAAGGCTTATAATGTGCACAACTAGTTTATAATTTATATGTTCTAAGATGACTCAAATCAAACACTACCTCCAACATTGTCGTTTGAGCCATATTCATGAGAAACGTATAATTGGGTTACATATAGATGGATACCTGGATAAGTTTGATTTAGAATCATGCGAAAGATACGAACCTTATCTCATTAGCAAAATGACTAAAGCTTATTTTACCTGATAAGGTGAAAGGCCACCGAACGATTAGAGCTTATACATAGTGATGTATGCGGTCCAATGCGGATGGCAAGGTGTGGCTATTACTAATTCATAAAATTTACTAATGACTTCAGTAGATATGGATATCTATATCTTATGAAGAACAAATCCGATTCTTTTGAAATGTTCAAAGAATATAAGGCTGAAGTAGAAAAACAAACAGGGGAAAGTATCAAAGTTCTACGATCAGATCATGGAGGAGAATACTTAATCCTCAAAATTCAAGAGTTTCTTGAAGAAGTATGATATTGTATCACAACTTACTTCTTCTGGAACACCTCAATAGAATAGAGATTCTGAGAGGAGAAATCGTATCTTGTTGGACATGGTGCGATTGTAACAACCGGGAAATTACGACTATTTTGTGTTATACTAAATGAGTATTATGTGATTTATGTTATTATAAACTATGATTGATCATAAGATGTTTTTCAGTTATGTGCTGATATATATAGTGTGGTTTAGGATATTTTTCAGCTATTTTATTTCGTATTAAATATGTTTGTATTGAGTAATATGTTATCAAGAATCAATTTTAATAGCCGTTATTGCGTGTAGGGCGTTTGGCCTTATTTTGTGTAATACGGTGATTACTATATTGATTTTTGGAACATCTAATTAATTTAAATAATATTTCGTTTCGTGAAAAATAATTATTCCGGGCCATATCGGGACGTCAAATCCCACAAAAATCGTATTTTTATTTTTATAAAATCGTGGAACTTTCAAATATTCAATGTTTTTACATTTTGAATTATTCATAATTTTTGAAAATTTTTGACATAATTTTTGTATTTATTGGATTAAAAATTATTCACCGTCAATTATTAATTTTGGGATAAATATTTTTATTAAATGATATAATTAGGCCCTAAATAATTTTGGGGTATTATTTTGATGTATATAAATAAAAATTTACTTATTATTTAATTTTATAAAAATCAAAAAATTATAAAAAATCATAAAATTCTCGGATTTTTAGGGTTAGGGTTTCAAACATATTCTTGTAATAAAATCATGATTTTGCAGTGATTTGGAAAGCAAATCATGTCGTATTTATAAACAAATAAATTCTCATGAAGAGCTCTATCAGATTATGGCCTCAAATCATACCTCAGGTTAGTGAATTTAAAATTTAGATTTTAGGGTGAATTGGGGCTTTTAATTTTAGGGGTTATTGAACGTTTTTGATGATTGGATTAGCTTCCTTTTGATGATTACAATCGATTTATGTATCTACTGGCACAAAACGATTGCTAGTTAGTATTAATCGAGTTTTTCAATTTTATAGTTTTTAATTTCAATTTTCCAGACTTATGGTTAATTGGGTGTTGATAGGATTGATGGGGTTAGATTACAGGAGTTTCAAGATTAGATTTAACATAAGGTTCGTTAAGTTTGGATTCGGTTTTGTGCGAATCCGTTTTTCCAATTAACGCACCGGAAAACCTTGAGTATTGACTGGAAAATGGATTTTCGGGATTATTGTGATTAATAGATGCTTGATTCGTGTTGCTGAGAGTGGTTGGAATGAAAACCCCGTGAAAACAACACCAAACAATTTTATTTTGATTGGAAACGGAGCTCACTGGAGTCCGGTGAGACTCGCCGGATTCTGGGTTCGTCCAGGATTCCTGCGGTGTTCTTTATCGACCTGGTTTGCAACCCGTTGACCCGAATGTGTGACCCAACTTTGATCTTGTTAATCCAAATTCAATTTCAGAATTATGTTTCGGGAATTTTATTTTAAACTAAATCAAAAATCATTTTATTTATTTAAAAAATTGATTAATTAATTCAATTGATTAATTAATTAATTTTATAAATAAATCTGAATTATTTTAAATATTTTCCTAAATTTGAAAATTATTTATTTATTATTTATTTAAATTGATTAATTATTTTGATAATTAATCAGTTTATTTAAATAATTTGTTTTAAATTCATTTAATTTCTGAAAATTAAGGACAAATCATTTTTAATTCCAATTTTTCATAAATAATTATTTAAAAATAGAATTAATATTTAATTAATTTGGATAATCAATTATTTTATTTAATAATTGGATTATTCTTATTAATTGAATATTAATTATAACGTTCGTCCGTTTAATACGAAAAGAACGCGTCTAGACTCAAAAAAATATTTTGGTCTATTGAAAATACTTTCGAGACATAAAATTTTACGTTTCGGAAGGTTTCTTGATTTTTTAAATGTTACTGAGTCGCGTAAATATCAAAAAGTCGTATTTTGACTCGATTTCAATTTTAAACATATCGAGTCGAATGATTTGACGAATTGAATCATATGTTACATGAATTATGTGATACATACCTTATGTGTTTACGTGTTATATGAATTGTGAGTCCACGCGTCTTTTAAACATTATATGATTAAATGTGATCCTTATCTATTGTTATCAGGTGGGTAGACGATAAGGATAACGTATAGTAGACAATTATATATTGTCGGTTAACTGAAATAGTACCTTTTATGATAGATACACCTAGTTCGAGGCATTCAAAACCAGAAAATGATAGTAAAAGTAAAGCCTGATTATGTGGGGTAAATGAGACGAGTAAATACAGAATAGAGGTGAACATAAAATGGTGATTGAAAGTTAGAAAGCAGATCAACTGAGGCAAGTATTTCTTCCCTATTCTAAATTCAGAATAGTTAAATATTTTACATTTCGCTACAATAAATCTTGACTATGCTAGTAACCTTATTCTTGTTCTCTTATTATAATTTGTGATTTCCTGAGCAAATACCTATTATTCTGGGTTATTTGCGAACCCTGAATCATGATGTTTTAATCAAAATGGTTTAGCATCAAAATACTCCACGGACTGGATGGTTACAATAAGGGCCGGGGATGGACCGAACCCTTTATTTATTAAGGCCATAATGAGCCTGGGTACCTCGATATGATGTGGGTCTATGCGGATGGGAATATGTCTGTACTATACCTAACTGATCAGTAGGTTATAATACTGTATTGGTTCTAGTGTCCAGTCTAATTTATTGTTGATCGCCATTAACGGCATTTCTTCCTTGGAAGTTTTATGATTACAAAACCGAACAAATAATTGATCCAGGAGATGAATTAGAGAATTGTCCATTATCCTTTTTCAGAGAAATATGATTAATGATTAAAGGCTAATAAAGGTCAATGTTTTATTTTCTCAACTGCTTCAAATTAATAAAGATGTTTGTAAAATCCTTTAAAGATTGTTTCCAAAAGTTTCTTTTGATAATAATATCTAAAAACCAATTATGATACTTGTTGGAATTTTTGGCTCACTTTTGCTTTGTGAATTCTTATTTCTTTCCATATCACATGGGGATAAAAGTGAATAGTTCATAATAGTCAACGAGAATAGGAGAGATCCCAACCGCAGGAAGTTGAAGACGTCAGAGTGATTAAAACGAGGAAGATGGTAAAGAGGTAATAATATTTGAGTAGTTGTTATAAAATTTAGATGTTTAGATTCTTGTTTCATACCATAACCTATAAACGAACCGGAAGTGAGGGATCATCTGTATATTTATTTTAATATACATGTTTATATTGTTTAAAGTTGTTAGATAACACCCAGATCCTGACCCCGGATTTAGGGGATGTTACAAGTTAGTATCAGAGCTACAGGTTATTGGTCCCTGAAATAAGAATAGATAGAAATTAAGATAAGATTGGCTGGTCATATAAGATAGGGAAAACCTTAAGTAAACTCATGTTGAAATTGAGTTAAGATTATCGGATACGATATTGATTATTAAGATAAGATGTTGTTAAGATAGGTGTGAGGTGAATATATTGACGCTATAGATATATGGAATACCCAGATCCTATAGTTATGAGGATTCGATGGCTCGACAGATATTTGGTGAAATACCCTGACTTTCATATGGTTTTGAATTAAATTGAGATTAATTCTTTTGACAATATTGTATAAGGTAAGGTGGATGAGTTTTAGTATGATTAGGGTTAGGATCATGTAGTGGAACATAACTGTCAGCATTTAGCCAAGCGAGTCAAACGGAGAGTTGGAGCTGCCGGTTTTAGAGGCACTCTTAACGGTTGACCCTGGATATTCTTGTGAGATTTTTCTTGTTATTGTCAGCCATTTCTCGGGCACTGCGCAAGGAAGGACACATCTACCTTATCAGGTCTACTTAAAAATAATAAGAAGATACGGCTTTATCTACGAATAGAACGTCAAATTGCACCGACTGGTTGTAGCTGCTATATCAAAAATGACGATCAGCATATCAAATATAGTACCAGATGTCGGCATTGGAGTCAGAGCTACGAATAAGATAGTATGAAACGGTAAATGAAGTTTTTATCGACTAATAAAGGTGAAATGGACCCAAGGAGGGGTAAAAGATATACTGAAGTGGATGGATCCTTATATGGTCATTTCTTTAATTAGATACCATATTGATAGGTTATGAGAATAACCAACTCATATAGTAATGATGACCATGTGTGTAATTTTTAAAATTTAAAAATAATTTTTTGAAAAAGACTTTCCTAACAAATTTTCTAAAAGTTCTTTAAACGGAATAAGTTTTAAAATTTGGTTGTCAAATTACTACTTGAGTTTTTTATTTGTTATAAATATTAGATTACCCGGAAGAATACTTGATCTAGACTCAGTATTGTTAATTCAGAGGGCCGAGCGGACCCGCTATTACGAAGAAGGGTTTAAAATTTTCCCGATAAAGAAGAGTGCCAACCTTGTTTAATAGTATAAAAAATAGAATCAATTTGCGGAGACATCATTTATTCATTTCATGAGATTGTTAAAGTTTAAAGGATTTGTGGTTCAAATGAAGCCAAGGATGATTGAAGAAAATGGAGGAATCTTCCAGATTATTGATGAAGAATATTATCACTATCAACGGAGTCGATGTGTTGCATGTTCGATGGTTATCTTACGCGGCATAGACGAAATTATAAGTTATAATTGTAAAGCCCGTAAGAACACGATTATGGTCGAATTATTAAATATCGAACCTGGAGGCACGATGCCAAAAATACAAGACTTAATAAGTAGAAATATATTATAATTGATCAATTTATGAAGCCATTTCCAGAGGACTTTTCGAATCTATTATATGACTTAGATTTGGATCTATTGATCGAACGAGCCCTGAAGATATATATATATATAAGTGAAATATGGATGGCGACTAAATGTACATTCTTTGCTATAATACGACATTGTATATTCTCTTTAAACCTTGAATGGATATAAACCTTTTTTATAAATAATTTTTATGAGACCATGAGGGAAATAAAGTTCTTGTATCCCTTCCAAATCATTCTTCCTTCAAAATGTTGTTTTCTGATTGAGACATGCAGTGTTATAGTGCAACGCTTTGTCAAAATGACAAAGAGTCTGGTGGGACGCCACCTAATCATTTGCTGTATGCCATATGGTATAAAAGACTGTCCATCTTAAGTACAAATATGGTTGTCTCGTTCATATCCAAATCATTATTGATTCTTCCTTTTGCAACTACAAATTTATTGACTTATGGATCCTTTCAATTGTTTCGTCGCACTGTTATTCTTTAAAAAGCTTTCCAATCATAATCATATACATAAATTCTCTTTTTGTGTAAGTTCTATTCTTTGAAGGTTTTAAAAGAAGTGAAATAATCCCGTAAAATAGATGGAATTATATGTTGAATATAGATAGGATTGCAAGCCAATATGTTAGGTTTGTAATCAACTGTAGAGGGGGGGGGGGGTGAATCAACAGTTTATGCAAATAATTCGACAAAACTTCAACAGAATCAACAGTTTTCATATTAATAGATAAAAATTAATTACAAACGTACTCTCTCAAAAGGATGAACAAATATCCTTGAGAACTACTAGATTATGTGAATGATATAACAATGTTCACAATGCTTATAGTATGAACCTAATTTGTGCTTTATATAGAGCACAATTACACAATCAATAAGGAATCCTTTTTATTACAATAAGGAAACCTATTACATATCCATATATGATTGCATATGAGATAAAGTCCTTCACCGCCTTGAATTCCTGCTTTCCTTTTCCTCCTCGAATATCTACTGAGGTGACAAATCCTGATGACATCATCTGCTGATCATCAAGTACTGATATAACTGATGACGTCACTCTTCAGTAAATATTGATATAAGTCCGGATAAGAACTTCTGATAGTTTCTATCCAGATATTATCAATTATATCTAACAATCTCCCCCAACTTATGCATTATGAAAATATGTACAAGTTCCAATTGATGATATCAAAACTTGTTAGGTCACACACACTGTAGAGGGGGTGAATACAGTGTAAATTATAATCAAATTGAACTTTAATATCTCAAGTAACAGAAAACAAACTTTATTGAAACAATAAACTCTGTTACAGTATGAAACTGTTACCTCTCAGTGATGAACAAATATCACGAGAGCTGCTAAGGTTACAATGAATAATCTTCTCGAATATGATAACACTTATAGTGTAAACCCTATGTCTGTGTTTATATACTACACAGTTACAAGATAATCGCTAATTGATATGGAATATAATTCTGCTTCCTAAAATATATCAATCAGATATCTTTTCTTCCAAGTATTCCATTCTTCACGGAACTCCTTCTTCATGCATATCTCTTCTTATGTTTATCTCGATCTTCTTTCCTTTAAACAGCTGCTGTCCTTATCTGAACGTTCTTCAGCACTTAAGTTCTGATATCTAACTTCTGATGATTATCTCCTGATAATATAAGTACTGATCTCCTTAAGTCCTGACTTCCAGTATAAGTACCGATTCCCAGTTAAGTACTGATTTGTCCTGTTAAGTAAGATCTGAAAACTAAACATAAATCATATTAGCCATGACATTATCAAATATATCTAACGATCTCCCCCAACTTGTAAATTAGCATAATATACAAGTTTAACAGATATTTGATGATGTCAAAAACATTAAGTACAAATGCATGAGAATTAGACTAGATAACTACAACTTACGGTCCTTAAAGCTTTACCAATATTTAACTTCTGATAACAACTTCAGTCTGTACAAATATCAGAATTTAAGCAGTTGTAGATCTTTGACTTGGCTTCATCTTCTGATCTCTCTGATGTCAGGAGTTATTCTGAGATAGTTCTTCAACAAACATCTCTCAGCATATCTAAGTTCATCAATCATTCTCCTTTTGGCATTTTTAAGCTCTACAGTATCTTCACCAATTTGAAAGATTGCAGCCCTGAGATCATTAATCTTTGCTTTTCTTATATCCTGATCCAGTATGATCAAATAAGCTTTATCAGACTCAAGATTGAATTCCACAGCCCTGTAACCTAAAAAGGTAGTAATAATTTTAGCAGTATTGGGCTTCATTTCAACTATATCACCCTTGTGATCTCTGTACTTTGGAACATATGTGCTGTCAGACTTAACAGAATAAAGCCTTTTCTGTCTCTGAATCCGATCCTTCAAATAGTTTGCAGTAGTTCCTGTCAATCTGTCATCCACTTGAAGTAAGAATAGTACATGCTCCAGTTCTTCAAAATACTTCAATGGAATGGCATTTTGCCTTATATGATAAACCCTACCATCTGTCATGAATTACAACAAGATGTGTTCTTTCAAGTAGGTATGGTAAACCATTTGTACAGATTCTAGTTGATTAAATCTCTCAGGAGTTGCTCCAATACCTGGTTCACTCAAGGAAGTTGGATCATTGGTAGTGTTCTGTATTCTTCTTTCATTAGCACTTCCCAATCCAGTTTTATCTCTTGCTTCATTTCCAGTAACTACTCTTGCTTCAAAACCACTTGCAGTAGTCTTCAAAGGTTGAGTCTGTTTTGCTTTAGTGAATCCTGGTAGGAGTGTCTTTGGTCTAACTTCTGATATCAAGTTAACTTGAGCTGTGTCAGAGGTTACTTGCTTTTTCTGAATATTAGAACTTACAGTTTCTTGACTCTGAACAACTTGAGCCATTTCAGAGGTTGTTTTAAGAACTTTTCTTGAAGTCAGAGCAAGATCATCCTTTTCATCAGTAATTTCTTCATCCTCAGGAGGCACATAAACCTTGATAGGTTCACCAACCTTTTCTTTACCCTTGGATCTTGGATCTATCTGTGATTGTGATCTAGCCAATGTTGCTTCAGAATGTGTCCTTTCTTTGATCACAACGCCTTTGAGTTTTGGAAGTGGCTTTTTACCAAAAGCTTCAGATTTAGATGTGACTTTCTCTGATTTAAGCCTAGCTTCTTCTTCCATTAAACTCTCCAAGTCCATTCCTGGATTTTCCTGAAGAAATAACTGTCTTGATATTTCCTCATCAAGATCTAAAAGTTCATCAGAACTTATCCTTTTACCAGTAGCAGAACTTATTCTTTTCCCAGTATCAGAACTTGTCCTGTGACTTGTGATTTTAGCTTTTATTGATGTGAATCCTCTACCTTGACTATGACCTCTACCCATTCCAGAGCTTCCTTGATCATCTTTTCCATCATCCTTCCCTTTCAGTGTCTTGTCAGTCTTGCATTTGGACTTAATTACTTTCTCCCCCTTTTTGGCATCAGCAGGTAATAGGAGAGAGACAAGCAATTCCACTGAGGATTGGATTTGAGTATGTTGAGATTGCTGAGAAGCTTGATTTGTCAAAATATCATTAATCTGAGCTTGTTGTTTTTCTTGAGTCTTCTCAATATCAGCAATCCTGTCAAAGGTAGGTTGGAAGAACCTTTTCTTGTCAAGTTTCCAAACTTCTCCTTGCTTAATAAATTCTTCCTGAATCTTGTGTAGCTCTGCATGAGTAGTTAAACGAAGACCTTGTAGATGTTTAGTACTCAATGCAGTGACTCGAAGCTGGGTTTTGAAATCATCAGAATTTAACATTTCATCAGCTTTAGTCAAGTGCTCAGCAAGATGCATTGCATTTGGAACACATGAAACTGAGTTCCATTCCTTAGTCCACTCCTGTCCTGCAGGAGTTTCACTCCAAGGCACTGGTGCTTCTCTGGTAACAAACTTCTTAACCAGTTCAGACTTAAGAATAGTCTGTTGAGGAGCATGCCCTGAAGGACCTGCTTCATCAGCATCTACAGTTGGAGCAGCATCACCAGTATCTCCAGCATTTACAGCATCAGAACTTACAGAATCAGTATCCTCTGATAAAACAACAGTGTGAGTAGCAATGGAGGCTTCAGCATCCTCTAATTGCTGATCTGGTTCTAAGTTCTGATCAATAGCCATATCCTGATGCTCACCTAAAGTCTGATCATCAGCATCTTGATGAAGAGAAGGTGTTGTAGATAACTCTGGAGTTTGAACAGCATCAGTAACAGGTGTTGTTGAAGGATTAGTTGCTGTTAGAGCTTCTAAGAGAATTATTTCAGGCACAACCAAGTTTTGAACATCAATATCAGCACTTGTGCCTGGATCAACAGGAGATACAGATGGTGTGTTGGCCTTTTCAGAAACAGCTTCCTGAGATGGAGTTGATGGAGAAGAAGTGACTTTAGCAAATTCCTTTTCTTGTGAGATCAGAGATTCCTGATCCCTTTCCTTAACTGCTTCCTCTTCATCATCTGAAATTGGCCTATTTGCCCTCTGTTTCTTGTATCTCTTTGTAGATTTAGATTCCTTGGGAGTTTTAGGAACTGTCATTCTTCTACGCCTCTTGAGAAGCCTAGATCCCCCAATTCCAGAATCCTTCTGAAAAGTCACTTTCTCAGCTTCTTTAACAACAGGGTCTGAAGAAGGAACCTGTTTTTCAGTATCAGATTCATCTCTCAAAGCAATCTTCCTTCTCTTTTAAGGTGTATGAGGAAAAGTCTTTGTCCTCTTTGGCTTGGAAGATGAAGGGTTCACAGGAGGTTCTGAGGATGAGGGTTGAACTATCTGTGAAGTTGAGAGATATGATCTAAGATATTGCCTTAGTGTAGGTTGAGTAGTATGGGTGGTAGGTGCTGATGGTTGTTGTGATGTTTGGGAGGTTGTTGTTGGTTGGACATCAGGATAAACAGATCTATAAGTATCAGGATCAGCATTTACTAAGATCTGTTTTACAGACTGAGGAATCTGTAAAGGTCTAACCACTGGTTTCTTAGTGTCAGCATTTACCAGGTCATTAAAGTATCGTTTTGCAACTTTAAAAGGTGGAGTTGAGATACTAATTAGTTGAGGTTCATCAGTACAAAAAGTATATATAAGTTGACAGAATCTAGCAAAGTACACAACATTCCTATCCTCTGTCATCCTATCTCCTATAAAACCAATTATACCAGTTGCAAAATCAAAATGAGTTTGGTTTATAATAGCATACCCGATGTGCTGACTCAAAATTGGGATAACATCAAAATTCGAACATTTGTTCCCAAAAGCTTTAGTGATGCAGTCAAAGAAGAAGCTCCATTCTCTTCTAATATGAGCCCGTTTCAACTGTCCAAGTTTTACCAAACTCTTTTCATACCCCAAATTGGCCATCAACTCCTAAAGAGCAGATTCCTCTGGAATTAAAAAAGTACATCCTTCTGGGAGATGTAGAGCCTTGCGTATTATACCAGGAGTGACTGCATATGAAGAATCACCCACTTCGAAAACAATACTAAGAGTGCCATGAGTACCACCATTATCAAAGTGCCCAGTCCGCCAAAATGTCAAAACTTGTTAACTCGAAAAGACTGAAGGCTGGGTCAATGCATACCCAATTTCACTATGTGCAAGAAGATCTTGCACAAAATGCAATTCAGATGGAGCTTCAACATGATCAAGAATTGCAGCATAGTTGTTTGGAACAAACTTAGCTCCATCAATGATTAAATCCTTAGGTGCCATGTGAAAAGTTGAGATTGAAGAGTGCCTGTTAGGTGTTTGATAAAATGTCTGTATGAAAAACCAACGTGAGAAGAAGAGAGAGAGAGAGAGTAAAAGCAAGTAGAGAGAAAAAGTATTAAAGGAAATAAAAGATTAAAAAATCCTCTCTCTGTCGTACTTATACTCTGAAAAAAAATGTTACTGTTGGACACCTGTCAGACATGCAGTAATAACAGATAGTTACTGGGCGCGAGAAAACAATAATCATTACCTGCCCATTGGCCTTTTTTCAAGGAAAAACCGTTCCACTTACCCAGATATTCCATTAATCAAGGTGAAACAGTTTTAATTCAAAATTGAAACCGTTCCCACTGATTTAATTATTTTTCACTGCATCATTAATATTCTGAAAATAAATCAAGTGAAAATGACCAAGATAAATCAGATGAGTAAGTACTGATAAAAGAAAATCAGAACTTAAATTAAAACAGAATTTATATGGTCATCAGAATATGAATCTTTATTAGGATTTATCAATGCATTACAAAATAACTTAGAGACAAAATCTAGAAACAAAAACAAATTTCATTAATATATCAAGTGAAAATATTCATGAAATTGAAATTACATCAGTACTTGTACAAGATTTCCCTAAGCCGCTAAACCTAACGTCAACAGCCTTTGTCCTAGCTCAAGAAGCAGGGCAAGGCTGATGATGAAGAAAAACAGAAAGAAGAAAATAAATTATTTCTTCTTCCTACTCTCGACAAACAGAATGGCGAGTCGAATGATTCGCTCTTGAGCTTCCAGCCTGTCCTCCTCCAATCACTCCAGATGGCGATGGTAGTCCATATAAAAGAACAGGAGGTGGGTGAGTACCTCTTTTGGGACAGAGTCCCATATCTCATCAGGAATGGCAGTGACGTGCCATTCCTGCTGCCAATCGGCACAGCTTAGCTCCATATTAAAAGTTTCGTAGTTCAAAAACATGTTGTATCTGACCATGGTGTTTTTCAAAGAAAAAGTATGAAGGTAAGGTGATGTTGAGAGAAAAGATTTGATGGGAAGGCTGATGTGAAGTGGTTACTTATATAGGCAAGAGAATGCCAGGAGACGCAAAGGAATTTAATGTTGACAGGTAGAATGAATTCTACCTCGTCTCCCCAGACTTGGAAAAAGAAAAACATTCATTGGAAAGAGGAAACATGGTTTAATGCGCACAAGAAGCAAGTAAAAGTTGATTGTTCTAGTATGAATTCCATTAACCCTAACCATAGTGACTATTAATCTTCCACTTCAACATATTCTAGTTTGAACCGAGACTGTTATCAAATTTTATCCGTAGATAAGTCAAGTAAAAAATTAGAATTTAATATCAGAACTTAGACTTATATCAGAACTTAACAGTCATCAGAACATAATTTCTTAACTCGAAAAAGGAATGCCTATCTGAGTAAGTCCTCATACAAGTTCTGAGTTATATTCTTCAGAACTTAAGCAGCAGAACATGCAATCAGAACTTGTCCTCAGAGTTTGTGCAAAGTGACACAATGACTATTTATCTAAAACAACATAGACCACCACAGTAATTTTCATCATTCATATGGAGTGAGTAGTGTGTGCATTAAGCTAAATGTCAGACAAAGAGTAAAGTCTAATTCACTTCAGTATATCTTAGAAATAAGGCATAACTATAACTTTGCTAAAGAGCTGTCATTATTCTGTAACGGGGATCTCTGTCTGAAACTATTGATACGGGTACTCCATGCCTTAGTACGATTTCGCGCACATACAGATGAACCAACTTGTCGAGTGACGACTTCTCATTGATTGGAAGGAAATGGGCCAACTTCGTAAGACGATCAATTATAACCCATATTGTGTCATGTCCGGATTTCGTTCGCGGTAGTCCTACTATAAAGTCCATAGCGATATTTTCCCATTTCCATTCTGGAATCTTCAGGGGCTGAATTAATCCGCTTGGTCGTTGATGTTCTGCCTTCACCTTCTGACAAGTATAGCACTTCGCAACCCATTCTGCCACGTCTCGCTTCATATTTGGCCACCAAAAGTTCTTCTTTAAGTCTCGATACATCTTGGTGCTTCCCGGGTGGATTGAAAATTTCGAATTGTGGGCTTCATGGAGGATCTCATTTATTAATTCAGGTACATGAGGAATCCATATTCTGGATGAAAACCTTAGTATCCCTTGCTCATCCCTTTGAGTATTAATCTCCTCTCCAGATAACTGATTCTTCTCTTTCTCCATTACTTCTTCTTGACATTTCTTTATCTTTTCTACTAGTGTTGGCTGAAAGGTCATTGCACGAAAAACTTCCTCAACTTTTCCACAAGCACAAAGTTCCAGTTCAAATCTCTCGATTTCTTCAGATAACTCTTTTGATGTTATCATCATATTTAGTCTCTCCTTCCTACTCAGAGCATCGGCCACTACATTCGCCTTTCCAGGATGGTAATTTATCGAACAGTCATAGTCCTTGATCAATTCCAGCCATCTCCTCTGCCTCATATTGAGTTCTTTCTGAGTAAAAATGTACTTTAAACTCTTGTGATCCGTGTAGATTTCACACTTCTCTCCGTAGAGGTAATGTCTCCAAATCTTAAGTGCGAACACTATGGCGGCTAGTTCCAAGTCATGCGTTGGGTACTTTAACTCATGCAGTTTCAACTATCTTAACGCATAAGTAATCACTTTACTGTGTTGCATCAACACACAACCCAAACCCTTATGTGAAGCGTCGCTGAAAATTACAAAGTTCCCTTGATCGTCTGGAAGTACTAACACCGGAGCTGTTACCAACTTCTGCTTCAACTCTTGAAAGCTATCCTCATATTCTGCACTCCATTCAAACTTTTGATTCTTTCTGGTAAACTTGGTCAATGGCGTGGCGATTTTCGAAAAATCCTTGACAAACCTTCTGTAGTATCCTGCCAATCCTAGAAAACTTCGCACTTCCGTAGGAGTCTTTGACCTCTCCCAACTAATAACTGCCTCAATCTTTGCCGGATCCACTTTAACTCCTTCATTTCCAATGACATGCCCCAAAAATTGAACTTCCTTTAACCAAAACTCACATTTGGTAAACTTGGCATACAACTTCTCTTGCCGAAGTATCTCCAATGCTATCCAGAGGTGCTGCTTATGTTCTTCTTCCGACTTAGAATAAATAAGGATGTCATCAATGAATACCATGACAAATTTGTCCAAATACTTCTTAAATACTCGATTCATCAGATCCATAAATGCGGCCGGAGCATTGGTCAGTCCAAACGGCATTATTAGGAATTCATAATGCCCATATCTGGTCCTAAATGCGGTCTTGGGAATATCTTCTTCTTTGATCTTTAATTGATGGTATCCCGATCTCAAGTCAATCTTCGAAAAACATTTTGCTCCCTTCAACTGGTCAAAAAGGTCATCTATTCTTGGTAGCGGGTAGCGGTTCTTGATCGTTACCTTATTCAACTCCCGATAATCTAGGCATAGTCGCATACTCCCATCTTTCTTCTTTACAAACTGAACATGTGCTCCCCATGGCGACGTACTTGGTCGTATCACTCCTTTATCCAACAATTCTTGCAGCTGGCTCGCCAACTCTTTCATTTCTGCTGGTGCCATCCTATATGGGGCCTTTGAAACTGGTTCCGTACCTGGAGCAAGGTTGATCTCGAACTCGATTTGTCGATCTGGTGGTAAGCCTGGTAGTTCGTCGGGAAACACATCCGGGAACTCGTTAACTACAGGGATATCTTCCATGTTGGGGCTGCCTTTTTCCGAATCTACTACATAAGCTAGGAACGACTCACAACCTTTTCTAAGTAGCTTCTTAGCCTGAACAATTGTAAGAAATAGTTTCTCTTGCCTCTGCCCCTTAAATACTACCTTCTCTCCACTCTTTGTCTTTAAATACACTTTCTTGGTCTTACAATTAATCTGAGCGCTATTCTCTCCTAATCAATCCATTCCTAAAATTATATCAAACTCTCCCAACTTGAAGAGTATCAAGTCGGCTGAAAACTTATACCCCGAAATATCAATCTCACACTTTGGACAAAATTGATTCACAGGAATCTTCTCTTGGTTCGCAATTACCACATTTACTACCTCACTCATAATCATTTTCTCACATTGAAACTTATCAACTAAAGATTCTGATATGAAAGATCTTGTTGCTCCCGAATCAATCAATACTTTAGCTTTGACATTATTGAGTAAAAGTGTACCTGCTATCACCTCCGAATTCTGAACAACATCCTTCATCTTCAGATCAAATGTCCTTGCTGTTGCTTGCGGGGTTGGTGCAGGTGGTGGAGGTAATGCCAATACCTCAGCTGACACGCTTGCACTGGTACTTGCCACGTTCATTAAAGCTTTGACTGGTCCGGTTGCCTTGCACTCCCTAGCTATGTGTCCAGTCTTCCCACACTTGTAACACGTAACTCCTGGCTTCGGCATCTTGCACTCATTCGCTAAATGTCCCTTCTGATTGCACCTGTAGCATGTCATGCTCAGCTTATTACACACTCCGGGGTGCCTTCTTCCGCAGTGCTTGCATTCTGGCCTCTGGAACCTATTTTCTCCAACTTGCCCTTGGCTTGCCTGATTGTTCCCCTTCGATTCTTGCCTTTTACCCAAATTTCCACCCTTCCGGAAACCAATCCTCTTTACATTCCGATCTTGTGAACTTCTTGCTTCAGAATTTTCTCCATAAAATGGAACCTTCCTCTTCTTGTCATCCCTCTCTTTCCTTGACTGCATCCCATTATTCTCAATCAGAGCAGCTTTCTGTACTACTACCGCATAAGTTTTAAGCTCAAACATAGCCACTCTATCTCTGATCCAAGGCTCCAATCCTTGCTAAAATTTCTTTGCTTTTTCCTCCTCAGTGCTGGTATACTTTGTCACAAACCTTGACAACTCAGTGAACTTCTTTTCATACTCCAATACAGTCATGTTCCCTTGCTTCAACTCAAGAAATTTTAGCTCCATCTGATTCTGCATGTACTTAGGGTAATACTTGTCCAGAAATAACTTCTTAAATCTCTCCCAAGAAACCTGCTGAGTGACTTCCATAGCTTTTACTGATTCCCAGCAATAGATGACTTCTCCCTTCAAGAAGTAAGTAGCATACGGCGTCTTCTGATCGTCTCCTAACTGTACCAACTCAAAAGCCCTTTCCATCTCCTTGATCCATGTGTTAGCTATCACTGGATCAGTGGTATCATGAAATGCAGGTGGATTCACATTCTGAAAAACCTTGAAAGTGACAATTTGTCTAGGTGGTACTGGTGGTTCAGGTGGTTGGTGTGGCTCACAGTTATCTTGGTTTTCAATTCGTTGTTGTAGAGTTAGTTGTTGTTGAGCTATAGCATTGGTCTGCTGTTGCAAGGTTTCCAGTAGTCGAAGAATGTTTGGGTCTATGGTGGATGTGGTTGTTGGGTTCTTCTTTTTGGGAGGCATGATCCTGAAATAAGAGTTGTGTCAAAATAGATATGAATGATAAAATGATTCGAGGGTATCGCATGGCATTCTCATTTACATATGGGGTCAAGTTTCCAAATTAAGCAGATATGATGATAAAAACATAAAATAACAGTTGAGAGCAAATGGAACAATAGCACATAATTATTGAAATTTTAAAGGTCACAATACATAGGATTAGGACAAGGTCTGATTCTAGGAATAACAGGCTTATTTAAAGGAAACAACGGAAACAACTGGGGATTTCACAGAGTCTGATAGTACAACAACATGAAAGGTAAATGGAAAGAACTAAGGCTCCACTCCATCTGAACGGGGCTTGGTAGTCTTTTCCTCTCGAAGCGTCTTCACAATGCTCTGGAGCTCATCCGCCACCATCTGAATGACATACTGGCTGGTGCGGTCCCGGTGCGCTGGCATCTCCTCAAGCTTAGTGTTGACGTACTGAACCAAGGTCTCAAGTCTCGCAGTCATCTGCTCCTTGGGCTTCCCTTCGTAGTTTCGGCTGTCCGGTTACACGTTCTTCAGTCGGTCTATCAGTCGGTCGTACTTGCCCTGAAGCATGTCGAACTCGCGCCTCAACTCAGCATACACTGTGAAAGTAATAGTGTCGTCCGACCCAGAGGATGACGAGGAATGCGCCCTTTGCTGACAACCAATAAGAGGAGTATTAATAATAAATTTACTTATCCTACTCTCTCGCATATTATCTATAACCTACACACATATCCTATAACCTATTGGGGCTGTCCAGGGACTCTAAACCGTAGCTCTGATACCAAAACCTGTCACGCCCCCAACTTAAACAGCAAATTAAATATAGCTATTACAAAATCACAACCAAATCCAAGATCTTACAGTTTAGGGTTTGGAACAGCCCAACACTACCATCTATTACAACTGATTATAAATACCGAGTCCTCACACAAACTACTATCACTTATTCTACCTGAGCTCGAACATAAGCATCAGCATCACAGGTCTTACTGGCAGTCTGCTTGAATCTAACCATAGCTGCTAGCTGTTATATCAGGGTAAAGCAAGAAGTGAGCCAAATGCTCAACAAGTGCTAACAGTACGACACAAACATAAATCGAGATATAAATTAAAGAATGTCAATGGGGAGACATAATCTGAGATAACGAGAGATAAAACATTGGGTAATGGCATCATTTTTACTTGTATCAAAACAAATTTCAAAAAAAATCATGTCTTAATCAAAATCATTTTAGGACGCTACGGATTACAGCCGGTGATCAGCCGCGAAGTAATCTCGAACCTCGCTGGGTTCTAAAACATTAATGGGAATCCCTAGGCAACTTTTAAGCCTAATATAAGTGTGGAAAGGACTCGCGTCTCAGTCCAGATCCACCATTTAAAGAAAACATTTATCCCCCTTTGGGACTGAAAAACCCACATTTTATTTATTTCAAAAACTGATGCCGAATTATGACAAAATCTCTTTTTACAGTAAATATCTTTATCAAAGGATTATAAATCAACTCGAAACACGGGGAAATGGTGCTAACTCTCAGAGCCATGAATCACAAAACTAAACTCTGTTAGGGTAACTGAATGGTTTTCATATATCAAAGTTTGGACAAGGGAATTTAGTGAGGCTATTGGATATCATGAAAGGAAGTGCCAAATTGGGCTTAAAGCAATGGTTTCTCATCAAGGTTCAAGTGCTGGATCATCAAGAATGTAAGCTTCATGAATACTAAGGGTGTTAAGGTATGAAGAAATGATTTTTAGCTCAGGATATAACAGAATTGACAAGCTTTAGGATAAGAAAGAGGGGTATCAATCAATTAGGGACAACTTTGATAAATATCTGGCTTTCAGGTATCAAGGTAAGGTTCTATAGGGGTTCAAGTATCAGGATGAGATATCAATACTTAGGAATCATCATCATGTTAATCAAGAGAATCAACTAAGAGTGGTAACTACCCTTTCCTTTATCATGGCATTCAAATTAGTTTAGTATACTATCATGAATAAGACTTTTGAACTACTTGCAAAACGTACTCGAGGGTTCATGGCATTTCTATATGATTCAAAGATAAAAGTAAGATACGCTTGATTTAATATATCAAATGACAGGGATAGTTGTAGCAATGTATGAATTATTAGCAGTAAATACGAAGGTCAAGTTGAATCATTTGCCTTGATATAGGCTGGTCTAGTCTGACTGGTAGGAGCAACTGGAGCTTCACTCGACCTTTATGGCAAGTTTTCCCTCGTCTCGAGATCCTACATAAATAATAATAATCCTCATTATAATATATTCTCACCAACTTAACCTATTTACAACTCGAAATTAAACACGGATGGCACTTAGGCCTATATGCACTTAATTTATATTCACTTTTAAATTACAATTGCACACACATTGTGTAACGACCGAGGAATTACGCTTGTACTATATTATGATAATGATAAATTATGTGTATTATTATGTGATTAAATGTGTTAAGTTGTTAAACCCTAACTGCTATGTGCTATGTGTTGGCTGTTTTGATCCAAACGTATTTTGGATATTTGTTGAGCGTTTTATCGTCAGTTATATATATTATATTAAAACCTGTACAGCTCAAAACTATGTTTTAAAAGCCCATAGTTCAAACAAAATCATTGGCCCTATTTTATTAAAAATGCCCTATACCATATCGCTATTCTGAACCCCTAGACGTTTTACAAATTGACCTTTTTCGCGAAAAACGACTTTTCCGGACCCCTTCGGGTACCAAAAAAACCCCACAAAAATTATATTTTTATTTTTATATGATCACGAAATTATTATATATCATTTTTCTTTGTATTTTTGTAGTTTTCACAATTTTTGGGAATTTTTAGTATTTATTTTATAATTATTGGATATTTAAAAATTCAATATTAATACCCAAAAATTATAAAAATTGGGGCCAAATATTTTTATTAGGAGTATAATTAGACCCTTAATTTTACTTAGGGGTATTATTTTCATAAATATAAATACCTGATTTATTAGTAATTAAATCAGTTAATTATACAGAAAAATCATAAAATAAAAAGAAAAAGAAAAAGGAATTAGGGTTAGGGTTTCTGTGAAGAACAGGGCAGGAGGATCAATCGCGATTTTGAAGGTGATTCCGACAACCAAATCGAGCGTGTAAGTAGTCAAATTGAAGCTGGTGATTTGTAGTTTCTGTTTATGTGATTATTTTTGTTGATTGTTGAGTTGATTTTAATTTCGTGTTTTCTGGTTTAATTCTTGAATTCGGGTTTGATTCTCTGTGTGTTGTTTGATGTTATTATTGTTGGAGATGAGTAGATCATTGTTGTGCGAGTTGAATGGTACCGGTTTCGTGATGTTTGGTGTCCGTTTTAGCAACGCCGAAGTTTCGCCGCCGCCGCCGTGTTCTTCGCGGTTCCGGCGCTGTGTTCGACGAAGACGAAGAAGGAAGGAAGGGGGGACGTCGTTGTGATGCTGTGCCTCAGAAACACAGAAGGAACGAACTGAATCGACCATTTCGTCTCGCCGGAAATTTCCGCCGGCGTCGGATTCTGGGATTGCAAGGCGGTGTTCTTCCCGACCCGGTTGCAACCCGGTTTCGACCCGGGTTCAATCCTAAAAACCCTAAATCCTGTTATGTTTTTGTGTTTCTGAATAAAATAATTAATTATTTATATTTTAGTAATTAAAAATCAGTTTTAATAATTCTAAAAATTAATTAAAAATTAGTTTGATATTCTGAAAAATAGTATTTATAATTTCTGATTTATTTTATTAAATTATAAATTTGAATTTATTTATTTAATTAATTATTTAATTAATTATCTAGTTATTTATTAATTATCTAATTAATTAATAATTGGGTAATTAATTAATAATTAGGTAATTAATTAGTAAATAAGGATTAGAAATAATTAAGTGAGGTAATTAATAATCTAATAATTAGTTAATAGTGCGAATAATGATTGGGTAATTAGAATTATTATTCGAGCGTTAGTTATTCGAATAATATTGCGCTAATTATTCGTATCGTATAATAGTTATCGGTAATTATCTGTTTAGCGAATCGTATGAGTTTCAATAATGATTGAATAGTTCGGTAATTATGTGGGAATTGCGAGTAGCTCGTAGTTATACGAGTGATTAATCGTTAAGTTAATTTATAATTCGAGTAATTCGTAGTTATTCGATAAATAGCGTATCGGTTAATTAAATCGATTGATTATTTGTAAATAATCGATCTGATCGAATAAGTAATAATAATTTGTAATAAATAATAATAATTCCTAATAATTAGGGATTAATTATTTTAAAATACAATAATTATTAATTAATTATTTAAAAATATGATTAAGGATTGTTTATTTATAATTATTTATTTATAATTATTTATTAATTAATTAAATCTTGTTTAATTCATAATAATTCAACCGTTAGTTCGATTTGAGCGAAACGAAGACCCCTAGACTCAGAAAAATGAGACGAATCCAATAAAAATAGTTGTAAGTTATAATTTCTTCCGAAAGAAAGTGGTTTGGTGATAATTGATAGTTCGTAGGTCCTAGTAGGAGTATAATTGAGCCGAATAAATCCCGAAAAATTATAATAAAATCAGATAAGACTAGTAATGCAGGTATAAGCCTAGAATTGATTCTAAAAATAATTATAAATCTAGAAATTAATTATGTGCCTTATGTGCTACGTGCTTTATGTGATTATGTGAACCTATGTGCTGTATAAATGTATGTGTATATATACGAGTCAGATAGAAACGCATGGGTAGACTGATAAGGTTGCGTGTTATCAATTCAAGATACACGTATATAGTAAGTTATCTAAATGCCTATCTTTCCATGATTTGTTCAGTGTTAGCAAGGCCAAGCAAGCTAGGGTCAGAAGGCGGTGAGTTAAACCAGGTTAAGTACGCGCAAGGCAAGTTTTTCCCCTATTCTAAATTCAGAATAGTGATTTATATTTTCTTTTCTATCATATCAGTTATCTTTGATAATCATTGTTCATATACACTGTTACCCATTTATTATCGCTTGATTCCAATTTCATTTCAATTCTTGATTTACCCAATTTATTGAATTCCCTGTTCATATTTCAATTCCTTTACCCTTGTTACATATACTCTGGTATATCCTGGTGTTGGGATATATCAATAGCATTCCGATTGTTCCGGATGCTAAGCCTTGGACTGGATGGTTACTATACGGGCTGGGTTTTACCCAGACCATTATTTAATAGGTCATAGTTGCCTGAGTACTCCTTATGTTGGTTGGGTCTATGCAGTTGGGTATAGATCCGCACTATATTCTGACTGATCAGTAGGTTATAGTGCATATGTTGGTTCTTATTTCCAGTCTTGTTCATTTGGTACTCGCCAGCATTGGAAAATTACTATTCTATACAGATTCAGATGGTTGTTCCGCCCAGCAGCTTATTGTTTCACTCATTTCTCTTTCTTTATACTATATATATTATTGCAGGCTTGTTGAACAATTTTCGCTAATCCCTTTTTATTGTTACTCCTATTGTTTTACAGTTAAGGTAGAGAATGAAACCCATCAGAACCCGCATAGTCAAGAAGCGAGTCAAGCAGCGGGACCCTCTTATACCAAGAGTGTTCCTTCCTATTCCCGAAGAGAGCTTTGAATTGCCAGATCAGGTGTAGCAGGATAAGTAGTAATGTTGGGTTGAATAAAAGTCTTGTGTAGTTTGAATAAAAGTTGTGTAGTGAGACTGTAGATAGAATAAAGTTTTATAACAAAGAGAGTTCTTGAGACAGGTTTTATTTAGTTGGGTTTGTAATAAAGTGTAGTATGTGATTCTTGTTTTCAAACTCAGACCTTAAAAGATCCTGAGTAGTGATAGTTCGGGGTAATTATTATATTTATATTCCGCTTGTGCAGGTTTAGTTGGTAATTGTTGTTAATAATGCCCCAAATCTATACCCCGGATTTGGAGGGTGTTATAGTTGGCATCAGAGCTTAGGTTTGACTTTTGAAAACAAGAACGTTAGGGCTAAGATAAGATAGGAAAATGAGATAGGATAGAAGTAAGAGTGTTAGGATTGTTTGTTTATGTGATTAGAAGTCATGAGTTTTAGGATTGTGATTTGATTGTTTTTGTGTTATTATTTTTATGTATATTAGATGGCTTCTTTATCATCGTCTACGGAGAGGACCGAGACAGATCCAGTGGATGCACCGGTATTAGCCCCAGTGTCAGAGCAGATTTTACCTCCATTGCCACTACCTCCACCATTGCCACCTGGACCACCACCAGAGATACCACTTCCCCCAGAGGTACCAGGTTTTGCATATTATTTTCCATATTTTGAGCCAGAGATACCAGATTTTCCACCTTTAGAGTTTCCGATGTTTGATATTCCTGACATGGTTGATCTTCCGCAGTGGGAGGATTTAGAGCCTCAGATTCCTATGCCACCAGTCGAGATTCCAGAGATGCCACAGATGGAGCCAGCGGCAGAGCCGCCAGTATATGCACCTATGGAGCAGCCTGTCTTATTCCCTGCCCCATTAGCCATTTATGCACCTGTTCCGGGAGTTTATCAGTTTCCTCAGCCAGAGTTTATGGATGAGATCGTGGTAGATGGACCATTACCTTCTCGAGGTTCCAGCACTGATCTTCATGAGCATCATACAGTGACTTACCAATGCTTTCAGGCAGAGAGGGAGGAGAGGATTAGATGGAAAAACCAGTGTAGAGAGATCCTTGGATTGTATGAGACGCAGGTAGATGGTCCTGTCAGAGCATTACGACCAGATTATATACTGAGAGAGAGGCTACATCAGATTCATCGGATTAGTTCTCAGCAGCTTACTGATTTGAGACAGCAGGATCTTAGTGCGGAGACAGCATATCGCAGAGCTTGGCTGAAAGAGATGGAAAAGGCTTTTTCATTAGTAAAGGTTGAGGAAGAACAGAAGACGGATTTCGCTAGCTACTTTCTGAAAGGCGAAGCTAATTACTGGTGGGAATCGAAGAAAGCTTTGGAAGAAGAAGGTGTGGTGACCTGGGATAGATTCACTGATCTTTTCTTGGAGAAATATTTTCCTCGTTTTATGAAGAACCAGATGGAGATCAAATTCCTGGAGCTGAAGCAAGACAACTTATCAGTTGCGGATTATGAGACCAAGTTCACTGAATTGGCAAGATTTGTTCCAGAGCAAGTGGATACGGACGAGAAGCGGGCCAAGAGATTCCAGCAAGGACTGAAACCATGGATTTGTAGCAGGGTAGCTGTATTTGAACTGACAACTTATACGGCTGTTATTTAGAAGACTATGATTATTGAAGGTGAAAGCGAAGCAGCTCAGAAAGAGAAAGGACCAGGAAATTTTCAGAATCGTTTCAACAAAAGGCCGGTATTTCAAGCTCGAGGAAAAGTAAACTTTAGGAGGCCAGAACAAAACAACCAGAGGATGGGTAATCGACTACCTGCCCCAACTCAGCAAAGGCTTATTCTACCGCCTATACCTGATTGCAGAACGTGTGGTAGAAAGCATACGGGAATTTGCAACAAGCCAAATGTCACGTGTTTCAAGTGCAAGCAAAGGGGACACTATTCTGGAGAATGTCTGATGGGAAAAGCAGAAGTTACTTGTTTCCAATGTGGGAGAAAATGACATATCGCCAGAGACTGCAGAGGAATTGCAATGGCCGCTAGTATTCCAAGAGTTTTAGCATTACCTCCACCTCCACTACCACAGCAAAATCAGCCTAGAGCAAGGACTTTCAATATGTCAATGAAGGAAGCGGTACAGAGTCCGAATGTGGTTGCAGGTACACTCCCTGTAAATTCCGTAAATGCTTTAGTATTGATTGATTCAGGAGCTACTAGATCTTTTATTTCTGAAGATTTTATCTCTAAGATAGATTGTGAGATCCAGTGGTTAGATGAAGTGTTAGTCATAAAATTAGCAAATGATGATCAGGTTGCAGTAGATCGAGTATGCCCGAGTTGTGATATTGAGATAGGGAGATGTCATTTTTCAGTTGATTTGATACCTTTTAGGTTAGGGGAGTTTGATGTTATTCTAGGAATGGATTGGCTATCTAGTAATAATGCTCAGATTGACTGTACGAATAAAAGAGTGAAATTGCAAACTGAAGAAAATGAAACGGTAATATTTAAAGGTGAGAAGCAAAAGCAGAATTTCTATCAAAAATGCAGACGAGAAGATTGCTACGCCAAGGATGTCAAGCTTATTTAGCCTATGTACGGGATGCTGATAAGGGAAATCCGAAGATTGAAGATATTCCTGTAGTTTGTGACTTTCTCGATGTTTTTCCAGACGAATTACCAGGACTTCCACCAGATCGGGAAATCGAGTTCACTATTGACATGATGCCAGGGACTGAACCAATTTCCAAAGCTCCATATCGAATGACACCTGTTGAAATGAGGGAATTAGCAAAGCAGTTGCAAGAACTTCTCGACAAAGAAATTATAAGGCCAAGTGTATCCCCATGGGGCGCACCAGTATTGTTTGTGAAAAAGAAGGATGGTAGTATGCGACTGTGTATTGATTATCGTGAGCTGAACAAGTTAACTATCAAGAATAAATATCCTTTACCTCGCATCGATGATTTATTTGATCAACTAAAAGGAGCAGCATGGTTTTTGAAAATTGACTTATGATCAGGCTATCATCAGTTAAAGATCAAGGCCGAAGATATTCCAAAGACAACATTTAGAACGAGGTACAGACACTATGAATTTCTTGTGATGGATTTTGGATTGACAAATGCACCTGCAGCGTTTATGGATTTGATGAATCGAGTATTCAAGAAGTATTTGGATAAGTGTATCATTGTATTTATTGATGACATCTTGATCTACTCAAAGACAGAAGAAAAACATGCAGCGCATTTAAGAACAACATTGGAGATATTACGAAAGGAGCAGCTTTATGCAAAATTTTCAAAATGTGAATTTTGGTTGAAAGAAGTACAGTTTCTAGGGCATATCATCGGTAGAGAAGGCATTGAAGTTGATCCAGCAAAGATTGAAGCTGTGTTGAATTGGGAAAGACCAAAGACGCCGACAGAGGTTCGAAGTTTCTTAGGATTGGCAGGATATTATCGAAGATTTGTCAAAGATTTTGCGAAGATAGCAACACCGCTGACCAAGTTAACTCGACAAAGTGAAAAGTTTGAATGGAATAGTAAGTGTGAAGAAAGTTTTCAAGAGTTAAAGAATCGGTTGGTGACTGCACCAGTATTAGTACTGCCAGACGAGCAAGGAAATTTTGTTATTTACAGTGACGCTTCGTATCGCGGGCTAGGATGTGTATTGATGCAACATGGTAACGTCATTGCATATGCGTCGAGACAACTTAAACCTCATGAGCAGAAATATCCTATGCATGATCTTGAATTGGCAGCTATTATATTTGCATTGAAGCTTTGGAGACATTATCTGTACGGTGAAAAATGCGAAATCTACACAGATCATAAAAGTCTGAAGTATATCTTCACGCAAAAGGAACTGCACATGCGACAACGTCGATGGCTGGAAGTGATTAAAGATTATGATGTTACAATCAGTTATCATCCAGGAAAAGCAAATGTTGTAGCGGATGCGTTGAGTAGAAAAGAAAGGTTGAATCAGTTAACTTCATGTGAAGAATTGGTTAAGGAATTCGACAAATTGGAAATTGAGATTCGTATTCCCCATGAATCTGTAGGAACTATCTACGCTATGACTTTTTAACCAGGGTTGCTAGAAAAGATTGGCCATTGTCAAGATAAAGTTATGAGTCAAGACGACAACTTAACGGGAGAGGAGATTACAACTCAGAAAGATAATGAAGGAATTTTACGTTTTGCGTCAAGAATCTGGATCCCTAACGTGGAAGAACTAAAAGAAGAAATTATGCGAGATGCGCACAATTCGAAGTATTCCATTCATCCAGGAAGCACGAAAATGTATAGCGATTTAAAGGAAAACTTTTGGTGGCCGAATATGAAGAAGGAGATAGCAGAATGGGTGAGTAAATGCTACACATGCCAGCGAGTTAAAGCAGAACATCAACGTCCGAGTGGGTTATTACAACCATTAGACATTCCAGAATGGAAATGGGAACATCTAGCGATGGATTTCGTAGTGGGACTTCCAAGGATGAAAGCAAATCAAGATGCAATTTGGGTTATTGTTGATCGATTGACGAAATCAACACATTTTCTTCCATAACGAGAGATTTTCACTGGACAAGCTAGTGCACTTATATCTTAAAGAAATTGTGATGCGTCATGGAGTACCAGTATCGATTGTATCGGATCGAGATCCTCATTTCAATTCAAGATTTTGGAGACAATTCCAAGAATGTCTAGGAACGAAGTTGAATATGAGTACATCTTATCATCCGCAAACTGATGGTCAAAGTGAAAGGACAATTCAAACGATTGAAGACATGCTACGAGTTTGTGCGATCGATTTTGAAGGTAGTTGGGATGAACATTTGCCCCTAGTGGAATTTTCTTATAATAACAGCTATCACGCCAGTATTGGAATGCCACCGTATGAAGCATTATATGGGAGGAAATGCAGATCACCAGTATATTGGGATGAAGTTGGAGAACGCAAGATTTTGGGTCCAGAATTAATTCAGCAGACAAAAGAAAAGATTGAACTTATTCGAAAACGAATCGAGGCAACACAAAACAGGCAAAACAAATATGCAGACCAAACAAGGAAGGATATGGACTATCAGGAAGGAGAACACGTATTACTCAAAATATCGCTATGGAAAGGATTGACCAGATTTGGCAATAAAGGGAAATTGAAGCCACGATACGTTGGACCATTTGAGATTTTGAAGAAAATTGGGAAGGTTGTGTACGAGTTAGCTCTACCACCCCATATGCAGCACATTCACAACATATTTCATGTATCTATGCTTAAGAAGTATAATCCTGATACAAGGCATGTAATAGAATATGAACAAGTAGAACTTCAGGCAGATTTGTCGTATATAGAGCAGCCAATAAGGATTTTTAGATAGGCAAGAGAGGGTACTAATAAATAAGTCTGTGTTAGTAGTAAGAGTTTTGTGGAGAAACCCAGTGGTTGAAGAATCAACCTGGGAGCTTGAGAGCGAAATGTTAGAAAAGTATCCTCAGTTATTTGCATAGTGTGATTCTGAGGACAGAATCCTGTTAGGGGGGGAGAATGTAACGACCGAGGAATTACGCTTGTACTATATTATGATAATGATAAATTATGAGTATTATTATGTGATTAAATGTGTTAATTTGTTAAACCCTAACTGCTATGTGCTATGTGTTGGCTGTTTTGATCCAAATGTGTTTTGGATATTTGTTGAGCATTTTATCGTCAGTTATATATATTATATTAAAACCTGTACAGCTCAAAACTATATTTTAAAAGCCCATAGTTCAAAAAAAATCATTGGCTCTATTTTATTAAAAATGCCCTATACCATATCGCTATTCTGAACCCCTAGACGTTTTACAAATTGACCTTTTTCGCGAAAAACGACTTTTCCGGACCCCTTCGGGTACCAAAAAAACCCCACAAAAATTATATTTTTATTTTTATATGATCATGAAATTATTATATATCATTTTTCTTTGTATTTTTGTAATTTTCACAATTTTTGGGAATTTTTAGTATTTATTTTGTAATTATTGGATATTTAAAAATTCAATATTAATACCCAAAAATTATAAAAATTGGGGCCAAATATTTTTATTAGGAGTATAACTAGACCCTTAATTTTACTTAGGGATATTATTTTCATAAATATAAATACCTGATTTATTAGTAATTAAATCAGTTAATTATACAGAAAAATCAGAAAATAAAAAGAAAAAGAAAAAGGAATTAGGGTTAGGGTTTCTGTGAAGAACAGGGCAGGAGGATCAATCGCGATTTTGAAGGTGATTCCGACAACCAAATCGAGCGTGTAAGTAGTCAAATTGAAGTTGGTGATTCGTAGTTTCTGTTTATGTGATTATTTTTGTTGATTGTTGAGTTGATTTTAATTTCGTGTTTTCGGGTTTAATTCTTGAATTCGGGTTTGATTCTCTGTGTGTTGTTTGATGTTATTGTTGTTGGAGATGAGTAGATCGTTGTTGTGCGAGTCGAATGGTACCGGTTTCGTGATGTTTGGTGTCCGTTTTAGCATCGCCGGAGTTTCGTCGCCGCCGCCGTGTTCTTCGCGGTTCCGGCGCTGTGTTCGACGAAGACAAACAAGGAAGGGAGGGGGGACGTCGTTGTGATGCTGTGCCTTAGAAACGCAGAAGGAACGAACTGAATCGAGCGTTTCGTCTCGCTGGAAATTTCCGCCGGCGTCGGATTCTGGGATTGCAGGGCGGTGTTCTTCCCGACCCGATCGGGTCGGGGACGACCCGGTTGCAACCCGGTTTCAACCCGGGTTCAATCCTAAAAACCCTAAATCCTGTTATGTTTTTGTGTTTCTGAATAAAATAATTAATTATTTATATTTTAGTAAATAAAAATCAGTTTTAATAATTCTAAAAATTAATTAAAAATTAGCTTGATATTCTGAAAAATAGTATTTATAATTTCTGATTTATTTTATTAAATTATAAATTCGAATTTATTTATTTAACTAATTATTTAATTATTTATCTAATTATTTATTAATTATCTAATTAATTAATAATTGGGTAATTAATTAATAATTAGGTAATTAATTAGTAAATAAGGATTAGAAATAATTAAGTGAGGTAATTAATAATCTAATAATTAGTTAATAGTGCGAATAATGATTCTGTAATTAGAATTATTATTCGAGCGTTAGTTATTCGAATAATATTGCGCTAATTATTCATATCGTATAATAGGTATCGGTAATTATCTGTTTAGCGAATCGTATGAGTTTCAATAATGATAGAATAGTTCGGTAATAATGTGGGAATTGCGAGTAGCTCGTAGTTATACGAGTGATTAATCGTTAAGTTGATTTATAATTCGAGTAATTCGTAGTTATTCGATAAATAGCATATCGGTTAATTAAATCGATTGATTATTTATAAATAATCGATCTGATCGAATAAGTAATAATAATTTGTAATAAATAATAATAATTCCTAATAATTAGGGATTAATTATTTTAAAATACAATAATTATTAATTAATTATTTAAAAATATGATTAAGGATTGTTTAATTATAATTAATTATTTATAATTAATTATTAATTAAATCTTGTTTAATTCATAATAATTCAACCGTTAGTTCAATTTGAGCGAAACGAAGACCCCTAGACTCAGAAAAATGAGACGAATCCAATAAAAATAGTTGTAAGTTATAATTTCTTCCGAAAGAAAGTGGTTTGGTGATAATTGATAGTTCGTAGGTCCCAGTAGGAGGATAATTGAGCCGAATAAATCCCGAAAAATTATAATAAAATCAGATAAGACTAGTAATGCAGGTATAAGCCTAGAATTGATTCTAAAAATAATTATAAATCTAGAAATTAATTATGTGCTTTATGTGCTACGTGCTTTATGTGATTATGTGAACCTATGTGCTGTATAAATGTATGTGTATATATACGAGTCAGATAGAAACGCATGGGTAGACTGATAAGGTTGCGTGTTATCAATTCAAGATACACGTATATAGTAAGTTATCTAAATGCCTATCTTTCCATGATTTGTTCAATGTTAGCAAGGCCAAGCAAGCTAGGGTCAGAAGGCGGGTCAGAAGGCGGTGAGTTAAACCAGGTTAAGTACGTGCAAGGCAAGTTTTTCCCCTATTCTAAATTCAGAATAGTGATTTATATTTCTTTTCTATCGTATCAGTTATCTTTGATAATCATTATTTATATACACTGTTACCCATTTATTATCGCTTGATTCCAATTTCATTTCAATTCTTGATTTACCCAATTTATTGAATTCCCTGTTCATATTCCAATTCCTTTACCCTTGTTACATATACTCTGGTATATCCTGGTGTTGGGATATATAAATAGCATTCCGATTGTTCCGGATGCTAAGCCTTGGACTGAATGGTTACTATACGGGCTGGGTTTTACCCAGACCATTATTTAATAGGCCATAGTTGCCTGAGTACTCCTTATGTTGGTTGGGTCTATGCAGTTGGGTATAGATCCGCACTATATTCTGACTGATCAGCAGGTTATAGTGCATATGTTGGTTCTTGTTTCCAGTCTTGTTCATTTGGTACTCGCCAGCATTGGCAAATTACTATTCTATACAGATTCAGATGGTTGTTCCGGCCAGCAGCTTATTGTTTCACTCATTTCTCTTTCTTTATACTATATATATTGTTGCAGGCTTGTTGAGCAATTTTGGCTCATCCCTTTTTATTGTTACTCCTATTGTTTTAAGTTAAGGTAGAGAATGAAACCCATCAGAACCCGCATAGTCAAGAAGCGAGTCAAGCAGCGGGACCCTCTTATACCAAGAGTGTTCCTTCCTATTCCCGAAGAGAGCTTTGAATTGCCAGATCAGGTGAAGCAGGATAAGTAGTAATGTTGGGTTGAATAAAAGTCTTGTGTAGTTTGAATAAAAGTTGTGTAGTGAGACTGTAGATAGAATAAAGTTTTGTAACAAAGAGAGTTCTTGAGACAGGTTTTATTTAGTTGGGTTTGTAATAAAGTGTAGTATGTGATTCTTATTTTCAAACTAAGACCTTAAAAGATCCTGAGTAGTGATAGTTCGGGGTAATTATTATATTTATATTCCGCTTGTGCAGGTTTAGTTGGTAATTGTTGTTAATAATGCCCCAAATCTATACCCCGGATTTGGAGGGTGTTATTGTTGGCATCAGAGCTTAGGTTTGACTTTTGAAAACAAGAACGTTAGGGTTAAAATAAGATAGGAAAATGAGATAGGATAGAAGTAAGAGTGTTAGGATTATTTGTTTATGTGATTAGAAGTCATGAGTTTTAGGATTGTGATTTGATTGTTTTTGTGTTATTATTTTTATGTATATTAGATGGCTTCTTTATCATCGTCTACGGAGAGGACCGAGACAGATCCAGTGGATGCACCGGTATTAGCCCCAGTGTCAGAGCAAATCTTACCTCCATTGCCACTACCTCCACCATTGCCACCTGGACCACCACCAGAGATACCACTTCCCCCAGAGGTACCAGGTTTTGCATATTATTTTCCATATTTTGAGCCAGAGATACCAGATTTTCCACCTTTAGAGTTTCTGATGTATGATATACCTGACATGGTTGATCTTCCGCAGTGGGAGGATTTAGAGCCTCAGATTCCTATGCCACTATTCGAGATTCCAGAGATGCCACAGATGGAGCCAGCGGCAGAGCCGCCAGTATATGCACCTATGGAGCAGCCTGTCTTATTCCCTGCCCCATTAGCCATTTATGCACCTGTTCCGGGAGTTTATCAGTTTCCTCAGCCAGAGTTTATGGATGAGATCGTGGTAGATGGACCATTACCTTCTCGAGGTTCCAGCACTGATCTTCATGAGCATCATACAGTGACTTACCAACGCTTTCACGCAGAGAGGGAGGAGAGGATTAGATGGCAGAACCAGTGTAGAGAGATCCTTGGATTGTATGAGACGCAGGCAGATGGTCCTGTCAGAGCATTACGACCAGATTATATACTGAGAGAGAGGCTACATCAGATTCATCGGATTAGTTCTCAGCAGCTTACTGATTTGAGACAGCAGGATCTTAGTGCGGAGACAGCATATCGCAGAGCTTGGCTGAAAGAGATGGAAAAGGCTTTTTCGTTAGTAAAGGTTGAGGAAGAACAGAAGACGGATTTCGCTAGCTACTTTCAGAAAGGCGAAGCTAATTACTGGTGGGAATCGAAGAAAGCTTTGGAAGAAGAAGGTGTGGTGACCTGGGATAGATTCACTGATCTTTTCTTGGAGAAATATTTTCCTCATTTTATGAAGAACCAGAAGGAGATCAAATTCCTGGAGCTGAAGCAAGACAACTTATCAGTTGCGGATTATGAGACCAAGTTCACTGAATTGGCAAGATTTGTTCCAGAGCAAGTGGATACGGACGAGAAGCGGGCCAAGAGATTCCAACAAGGACTGAAACCATGGATTCGTAGCAGGGTAGCTGTGTTTGAACTGACAACTTATACGGCTGTTGTTCAGAAGACTATGATTATTGAAGGTGAAAGTGAAGCGGCTCAAAAAGAGAAAGGACCAGGAAATTTTCAGAATCGTTTCAACAAAAGGTCGGGATTTCAAGCTCGAGGAAAAGTAAACTTTAGGAGGCCAGAACAAAACAACCAGAGGATGGGTAATCGACTACCTGTCCCAACTCAGCAAAGGCTTATTCGACCGCCTATACCTGATTGCAGAACGTGTGGTAGAAAGAATACGGGAATTTGCAACAAGCCAAATGTCACGTGTTTCAAGTGCAAGCAAAGGGGACACTATTCTAGAGAATGTCCGATGGGAAAAGCAGAAGTTACTTGTTTCCAATGTGGGAGAAAAGGACATATCGCCAGAGACTGCAGAGGAATTGCAATGGCCGCTAGTATTCCAAGAGTTTTAGCATTACCTCCACCTCCACTACCACATCAAAATCAGCCTAGAGTAAGGACTTTCAATATGTCAATGAAGGAAGCGGTACAGAGCCCGAATGTGGTTGCAGGTACACTCCCTGTAAATTCCGTAAATGCTTTAGTATTGATTGATTCAGGAGCTACTAGATCTTTTATTTCTGAAGATTTTATCTCTAAGATAGATTGTGAGATCAAGTGGTTAGATGAAGTGTTAGTCATAAAATTAGCAAATGATGATCAGGTTGCAGTAGATCGAGTATGCCCAAGTTGTGATATTGAGATAGGGAGATGTCATTTTTCAGTTGATTTGATACCTTTTAGGTTAGGGGAGTTTGATGTTATTCTAGGAATGGATTGGCAATCTAGTAATAATGCTCAGATTGACTGTACGAATAAAAGAGTGAAATTGCAAACTGAAGAAAATGAAACGGTAATATTTAAAGGTGAGAAGCAAAAGCAGAAATTCCTATCAATAATGCAGACGAGAAGATTGCTACGCCAAGGATGTCAAGCTTATTTAGCCTATGTACGGGATGCTGATAAGGGAAATCCGAAGATTGAAGATATTCCTGTAGTTTGTGACTTTCTCGATGTTTTTCCAGACGAATTACCAGGACTTCCACCAGATCGGGAAATCGAGTTCACTATTGACTTGATGCCAGGGACTGAACCAATTTCCAAAGCTCCATATCGAATGGCACCTGTTGAAATGAGGGAATTAGCAAAGCAGTTGCAAAAACTTCTCGACAAAGGAATTATAAGGCCAAGTGTATCCCCATGGGGCGCACCAGTATTGTTTGTGAAAAAGAAGGATGGTAGTATGCGACTGTGTATTGATTATCGTGAGCTGAACAAGTTAACTATCAAGAATAAATATCCCTTACCTCGCATCGATGATTTATTTGATCAACTAAAAGGAGCAGCATGGTTTTTGAAAATCGACTTACGATCAGGCTATCATCAGTTTAAAGATCAAGGCCGAAGATATTCCAAAGACAACGTTTAGAATGAGGTACAGACACTATGAATTTCTTGTGATGGCTTTTGGATTGACAAATGCACCTGCAGCGTTTATGGATTTGATGAATCGAGTATTCAAGAAGTATTTGGATAAGTGTATCATTGTATTTATTGATGACATCTTGATCTACTCAAAGACGGAAGAAAAACATGCAGCGCATTTAAGAACAACATTGGAGATATTACGAAAGGAGCAGCTTTATGCAAAATTTTCAATATGTGAATTTTAGTTGAAAGAAGTACAGTTTCTAGGGCATATCATCAGTAGAGAAGGCATTCAAGTTGATCCAGCAAAGATTGAAGCTGTGTTGAATTGGGAAAGACCAAAGACGCCGACAGAGGTTCGAAGTTTCTTAGGATTGGCAGGTTATTATCAAAGATTTGTCAAAGATTTTACGAAGATAGCAACACCGCTGACCAAGTTAACTCAACAAAGTGAAAAGTTAGAATGGAATAGTAAGTGTGAAGAAAGTTTTCAAGAGTTGAAGAATCGGTTGGTGACTGCACCAGTATTAGTACTGCCAGACGAGCAAGAAAATTTTGTTATTTACAGTGACGCTTCGTATCGCGGGCTAGGATGTGTATTGATGCAACATGGTAACGTCATTGCATATGCGTCGAGACAACTTAAACCTCATGAGCAGATATATCCTACGCATGATCTAGAATTGGCAGCAATTGTATTTGCATTGAAGCTTTGGAGACATTATCTGTACGGTGAAAAATGCGAAATCTACACGGATCATAAAAGTCTGAAGTATATCTTCACGCAAAAGGAACTGAACATGCGACAACATCGATGGCTGGAAGTGATTAAAGATTATGATGTTACAATCAGTTATCATCCAGGAAAAGCAAATGTTGTAGCGGATGCGTTGAGTAGAAAAGAAAGGTTGAATCGGTTAACTTCATGTGAAGAATTGGTTAAGGAATTCGACAAATTGGAAATTGAGATTCGTATTCCCCATGAATCTGCAGGAAATATCTACGCTATGACTTTTCAACCAGGGTTGCTAGAAAAGATTCACCATTGTCAAGATAAAGTGATGAGTCAAGACGATAACTTAACGGGAGAGGAGATTACAACTCAGAAAGATAATGAAGGAATTTTACGTTTTACGTCATGAATCTGGATCCCTAACATGGCAGAACTAAAAGAAGAAATTATGCGAGATGCGCACAATTTGAAGTATTCCATTCATCCAAGAAGCACGAAAATGTATCGCGATTTAAAGGAAAACTTTTGGTGGCCGAATATGAAGAAGGAGATAGCAGAATGGGTGAGTAAATGCTACACATGCCAGTGAGTTAAAGCAGAACATCAACGTCCGAGTGGGTTATTGCAACCATTAGACATTCCAGAATGGAAATGGGAACATCTAGCGATGGATTTCGTAGTGGGACTTCCAAGGATGAAAGCAAATCACGATGCAATTTGGGTTATTGTTGATCGATTGACGAAATCAACACATTTTCTTCCAATTAACGAGAGATTTTCACTGGACAAGCTAGTGCACTTATATCTTAAAGAAATTGTGATGCGTCATGGAGTACCAGTATCGATTGTATCGGATCGAGATCCTCGTTTCAATTCAAGATTTTGGAGACAATTCCAAGAATGTCTAGGAACGAAGTTGAATATGAGTACAGCTTATCATCCGCAAACTGACGGTCAAAGTGAAGGGACAATTCAAACGATTGAAGACATGCTACGAGTTTGTGCGATCGATTTTGAAGGTAGTTGGGATGAACATTTACCCCTAGTGGAATTTTCTTATAATAACATCTATCACGCCAGTATTGGAATGCCACCGTATGAAGCATTATATGGGAGGAAATGCAGATCACCAGTGCATTGAGATGAAGTTGGAGAACGCAAGATTTTGGGTCCAGAATTAATTCAGCAGACAAAAGAAAAGATTGAACTTATTAGAAAATGAATCGACGCAGCACAAAATAGGCAAATCAAATATGCAGACCAAGCAAGGAAGGATATGGACTATCAGGAAGGAGAACACGTATTGCTCAAAATATCGCCATGGAAAGGATTGACCAGATTTGGCAATAAAGGGAAATTGAAGCTACGATACGTTGGACCATTTGAGATTTTGAAGAAAATTGGGAAGGTTGTGTACGAGTTAGCTCTACCACCCCATATGCAGCACATTCACAACGTATTTCATGTATCTATGCTTAAGAAGTATAATCCTGATACAAGGCATGTAATAGAATATGAACCAGTAGAACTTCAGGCAGATTTGTCATATATAGAGCAGCCAGTAAGGATTTTAGATAGGCAAGAGAGGGTACTAAGAAATAAGTCTGTGTCATTAGTAAGAGTTTTGTGGAGAAACCCAGTGGTTGAAGAATCAACCTGGCAGCTTGAGAGCGAAATGTTAGAAAAGTATCCTCAGTTATTTGCATAGTGTGATTCTGAGGACAGAATCCTGTTAGGGGGGAGAATGTAACGACCGAGGAATTACGCTTGTACTATATTATGATAATGATAAATTATGTGTATTATTATGTGATTAAATGTGTTAAGTTGTTATACCCTAACTGCTATGTGCTATGTGTTGGCTGTTTTGATCCAAACGTGTTTTGGATATTTGTTGAGCGTTTTATCGTCAGTTATATATATTATATTAAAACCTGTACAGCTCAAAACTATGTTTTAAAAGCCCATAGTTCAAACAAAATTATTGGCTCTATTTTATTAAAAATGCCCTATACCATATCGCTATTCTGAACCCCTAGACGTTTTACAAATTGACCTTTTTCGCGAAAAACGACTTTTCCGGACCCCTTCGGGTACCAAAAAACCCCACAAAAATTATATTTTTATTTTTATATGATCATGAAATTATTATATATCATTTTTCTTTGTATTTTTGTAATTTTCACAATTTTTGGGAATTTTTAGTATTTATTTTGTAATTATTGGATATTTAAAAATTCAATATTAATACCCAAAAATTATAAAAATTAGGGCCAAATATTTTTATTAGGAGTATAATTAGACCCTTAATTTTACTTAGGGGTATTATTTTCATAAATATAAATACCTGATTTATTAGTAATTAAATCAGTTAATTATACAGAAAAATCAGAAAATAAAAAGGAAAAGAAAAAGGAATTAGGGTTAGGGTTTCTGTAAAGAACAGGGCAGGAGGATCAATCGCGATTTTGAAGGTGATTCCGACAACGAAATCGAGCGTGTAAGTAGTCAAATTGAAGCTGGTGATTCGTAGTTTCTGTTTATGTGATTATTTTTGTTGATTGTTGAGTTGATTTTAATTTCGTGTTTTCGGGTTTAATTCTTGAATTCGGGTTTGATTCTCTGTGTGTTGTTTGATGTTATTGTTGTTGGAGATGAGTAGATCGTTGTTGTGCGAGTCGAATGGTACCGGTTTCGTGATGTTTGGTGTCCGTTTTAGCATCGCCGGAGTTTCGCCGCCGCCGCCGTGTTCTTCGCGGTTCCGGCGCTGTGTTCGACGAAGACGAAGAAGGAAGGAAGGGGGGACGTCGTTGTGATGCTGTGCCTCAGAAACGCAGAAGGAACGAACTGAATCGAGCGTTTCGTCTCGCTGGAAATTTTCGCCGGCGTCGGATTCTAGGATTGCAGGGCGGTGTTCTTCCCGACCCGATCGGGTCGGGGATGACCCGGTTGCAACCCGGTTTCGACCCGGGTTCAATCCTAAAAACCCTAAATCCTATTATGTTTTTGTGTTTCTGAATAAAATAATTAATTATTTATATTTTAGTAATTAAAAATCAGTTTTAATAATTCAAAAAATAATTAAAAATTAGTTTGATATTCTGAAAAATAGTATTTATAATTTATGATTTATTTTATTAAATTATAAATTCGAATTTATTTAGGTAATTAATTAGTAAATAAGGATTAGAAATAATTAAGTGAGGTAATTAATAATCTAATAATTAATTAATAGTGTGAATAATGATTCGGTAATTAGAATTATCATTCGAGCGTTGGTAATTTGAATAATATTGCGCTAATTATTCGTATCGTATAATAGTTATCGGTAATTATCTGTTTAGCGAATCGTATGAGTTTCAATAATGATAGAATAGTTCGGTAATTATGTGGGAATTGCGAGTAGCTCGTAGTTATACGAGTGATTAATCGTTAAGTTGATTTATAATTCGAGTAATTCGTAGTTATTCGATAAATAGCGTATCGGTTAATTAAATCGATTGATTATTTGTAAATAATCGACCTGATCGAATAAGTAATAATAATTTGTAATAAATAATAATAATTCCTAATAATTAGGGATTAATTATTTTAAAATAAAATAATTATTAATTAATTATTTAAAAATATGATTAAGGATTGTTTAATTATAATTAATTAAATCTTGTTTAATTCATAATAATTCAACCGTTAGTTCGATTTGAGCGAAACGAAGACCCCTAGACTCAGAAAAATGAGACGAATCCAATAAAAATAGTTGTAAGTTATAATTTCTTCCGAAAGAAAGTGGTTTGGTGATAATTGATAGTTCGTAGGTCCTAGTAGGAGTATAATTGAGCCGAATAAATCCTGAAAAATTATAATAAAATCAGATAAGACTAGTAATGCAGGTATAAGCCTAGAATTGATTCTAAAAATAATTATAAATCTAGAAATTAATTATTTGCTTTATGTGCTACGTGCTTTATGTGATTATGTGAACCTATGTGCTGTATAAATGTATGTGTATATATACGAGTCAGATAGAAACGCATGGGTAGACTGATAAGGTTGCGTGTTATCAATTCAAGATACACGTATATAGTAAGTTATCTAAATGCCTATCTTTCCATGATTTGTTCAGTGTTAGCAAGGCCAAGTAAGCTAGGGTCAGAAGGCGGTGAGTTAAACCAGGTTAAGTACGCGCAAGGCAAATTTTTCCCCTATTCTAAATTCAGAATAGTGATTTATATTTCTTTTCTATCGTATCAGTTATCTTTGATAATCATTGTTCATATACACTGTTACCCATTTATTATCGCTTGATTCCAATTTCATTTCAATTCTTGATTTACCCAATTTATTGAATTCCCTGTTCATATTTCAATTCCTTTACCCTTGTTACATATACTCTGGTATATCCTGGTGTTGGGATATATCAATAGCATTCCGATTGTTCCGGATGCTAAGCCTTGGACTGAATGGTTACTATACGGGCTGGGTTTTACCCAGACCATTATTTAATAGGCCATAGTTGCCTGAGTACTCCTTATGTTGGTTGGGTCTATGCAGTTGGGTATAGATCCGCACTATATTCTGACTGATCAGCAGGTTATAGTGCATATGTTGGTTCTTCTTTCCAGTCTTGTTCATTTGGTACTCGCCAGCATTGGCAAATTACTATTCTATACAGATTCAGATGGTTGTTCCGGCCAGCAGCTTATTGTTTCACTCATTTCTCTTTCTTTACAGTTAAGGTAGAGAATGAAACCCATCAGAACCCGCATAGTCAAGAAGCGAGTCAAGCAGCGGGATCCTCTTATACCAAGAGTGTTCCTTCCTATTCCCGAAGAGAGCTTTGAATTGCCAGATCAGGTGTAGCAGGATAAGTAGTAATGTTGGGTTGAATAAAAGTCTTGTGTAGTTTGAATAAAAGTTGTGTAGTGAGACTGTAGATAGAATAAAGTTTTGTAACAAAGAGAGTTCTTGAGACAGGTTTTATTTAGTTGTGTTTGTAATAAAGTGTAGTATGTGATTCTTATTTTCAAACTAAGACCTTAAAAGATCCTGAGTAGTGATAGTTCGGGGTAATTATTATATTTATATTCCGCTTGTGCAGGTTTAGTTGGTAATTGTTGTTAATAATGCCCCAAATCTATACCCCGGATTTGGAGGGTGTTATAGTTGGCATCAGAGCTTAGGTTTGACTTTTGAAAACAAGAACGTTAGGGCTAAGATAAGATAGGAAAATGAGATAGGATAGAAGTAAGAGTGTTAGGATTGTTTGTTTATGTGATTAGAAGTCATGAGTTTTAGGATTGTGATTTGATTGTTTTTGTGTTATTATTTTTATGTATATTAGATGGCTTCTTTATCATCGTCTACGGAGAGGACCGAGACAGATCCAGTGGATGCACCGGTATTAGCCCCAGTGTTAGAGCAGATCTTACCTCCATTGCCACTACCTCCACCATTGCCACCTGGACCACCACCAGAGATACCACTTCCCCCAGAGGTACCAGGTTTTGCAGATTATTTTCCATATTTTGAGCCAGAGATACCAGATTTTCCACCTTTAGAGTTTCCGATGTTTGATATTCCTCACATGGTTGATCTTCCGCAGTGGGAGGATATAGAGCCTCAGATTCCTATGCCACCAGTCGAGATTCCAGAGATGCCACAGATGGAGCCAGCGGCAGAGCCGCCAGTATATGCACCTATGGAGCAGCCTGTCTTATTCCCTGCCCCATTAGCCATTTATGCACCTATTCCAGGAGTTTATCAGTTTCCTCAGCCAGAGTTTATGGATGAGATCGTGGTAGATGGACCATTACCTTCTCGAGGTTCCAGCACTGATCTTCATGAGCATCATACAGTGACTTACCAACGCTTTCAGGCAGAGAGGGAGGAGGGGATTAGGTTGCAGAACCAGTGTAGAGAGATCCTTGGATTGTATGAGACGCAGGCAGATGGTCCTGTCAGAGCATTACGACCAGATTATATACTGAGAGAGAGGCTACATCAGATTCATCGGATTAGTTCTCAGCAGCTTACTGATTTGAGACAGCAGGATCTTAGTGCGGAGACAACATATCGCAGAGCTTGGATGAAAGAGATGGAAAAGGCTTTTTCGTTAGTAAAGGTTGAGGAAGAACAGAAGACGGATTTCGCTAGCTACTTTCTGAAAGTCGAAGCTAATTACTGGTGGGAATCGAAGAAAGCTTTGGAAGAAGAAGGTGTGGTGACCTGGGATAGATTCACTGATCTTTTCTTGGAGAAATATTTTCCTCGTTTTATGAAGAACCGGATGGAGATCAAATTCCTGGAGCTGAAGCAAGACAACTTATCAGTTGTGGATTATGAGACCAAGTTCACTGAATTGGCAAGATTTGTTCCAGAGCAAGTGGATACGAATGAGAAGCGGGCCAAGAGATTCCAGCAAGGACTAATACCATGGATTCGTAGCAGGGTAGTTGTGTTTGAACTGACAACTTATACGGCTGTTGTTCAGAAGACTATGATTATTGAAGGTGAAAGCGAAGCAGCTCAGAAAGAGAAAGGACCAGGAAATTTTCAGAATCGTTTCAACAAAAGGCCGGGATTTCAAGCTCGAGGAAAAGTAAACTTTAGGAGGCCAGAACAAAACAACCAGAGGATGGGTAATCGACTACCTGCCCCAAATCAGCAAAGGCTTATTCGACCGCCTATACCTGATTGCAGAACGTGTGGTAGAAAGCATACGGGAATTTGCAACAAGCCAAATGTCACGTGTTTCAAGTGCAAGCAAAGGGGACACTATTCTGGAGAATGTCCGATGGGAAAAGCAGAAGTTACTTGTTTCCAATGTGGGAGAAAAGGACATATCGCCAGAGACTGCAGAGGAATTGCAATGGCCGCTAGTATTCCAAGAGTTTTAGCATTACCTCCACCTCCACTACCACAGCAAAATCAGCCTAGAGCAAGGACTTTCAATATGTCAATGAAGGAAGCGGTACAGAGTCCGAATGTGGTTGCAGGTACACTCCCTGTAAATTCCGTAAATGATTTAGTATTGATTGATTCAGGAGCTACTAGATCTTTTATTTCTGAAGATTTTATCTCTAAGATAGATTGTGAGATCCCGTGGTTAGATGAAGTGTTAGTCATAAAATTAGCAAATGATGATCAGGTTGCAGTAGATCGAGTATGCCCAAGTTGTGATATTGAGATAGGGAGATGTCATTTTTCAGTTGATTTGATACCTTTTAGGTTAGGGGAGTTTGATGTTATTCTTGGAATGGATTGGCTATCTAGTAATAATGCTCAGATTGACTGTACGAATAAAAGAGTGAAATTGCAAACTGAAGAAAATGAAACGGTAATATTTAAAGGTGAGAAGCAAAAGCAGAAATTCCTATCAATAATGCAGATGAGAAGATTGCTACGCCAAGGATGTCAAGCTTATTTAGCCTATGTACGGGATGCTGATAAGGGAAATCCGAAGATTGAAGATATTCCTGTAGTTTGTGACTTTCTCGATGTTTTTCCAGACAAATTACCAGGACTTCCACCAGATCGGGAAATCGAGTTCACTATTGACTTGATGCCAGGGACTGAACCAATTTCAAAGCTCCATATCGAATGACACCTGTTGAAATGAGGGAATTAGCAAAGCAGTTGCAAGAACTTCTCGACAAAGGAATTATAAGCCCGAGTGTATCCCCATGGGGCGTACCAGTATTGTTTATGAAAAAGAAGGATGGTAGTATACGACTGTGTATTGATTATCGTGAGCTGAACAAGTTAACTATCAAGAATAAATATCCTTTACCTCGCATCGATGATTTATTTGATCAACTAAAAGGAGCAGCATGGTTTTCGAAAATTGACTTACGATCAGGCTATCATCAGTTCAAGATCAAGGCCGAAGATATTCCAAAGACAGCGTTTAGAATGAGGTACGGACACTATGAATTTCTTGTGATGGCTTTTGGATTGACAAATGCACCTGCAGCATTTATGGATTTGATAAATCGAGTATTCAAGAAGTATTTGGATACAAGCCTAGCATAAGCTATACCTAGATGATCACTTAGCATGCAAAGAGTTTTATCAAATTTTCACCACAAAATTCATGTCATTATCACATAAACATGCAAAAATTGATTTAAGCAACAAGAATAGTCTTAAGGACCATTTATTCGGCTCCCATATGGTCATAGCCGAATGAAATGGATGGGAATGGCCATTTAATCATCAAGAGTTTCCCTCTCAAGACTTGGCACTTCTCCATTCCTTGTAGTCCTCTCAAAAACAACCCTAAACTCACAAGAATCAAGGTTGTACTTTGAGTTTCAACTAGAACCTTAACATGCAACTTCAAAACTTAAACTTTCTATTCAAAACTCTTTGAAATATGAATGATCATGGTATGGGAAATAATATTTACTTGTATAAAGATTAGAAGCTTGGTTGAGGAATGAAGAAAAATGGGGAGGGGTGGTTCTCGGCTAAACCCGAGAGTGAGAGAGAGAGGGCCGAGAGGAGGGAGAAGGGAGGGAGGAGAGAGTGAGGTGTGGGTGGAGTATAAAAATGATCATGACACTTTGCTTGTTTTATGGTATTTGATTTGACAAAAAATTGAGTGGAAAGGAGAATTGATAAGACTATCCCTCCACTTATACTTGGTTCATTTTGCATGCAAGGGTAAAGAAGGAAATTGGCTAGAAAATAATAGTTAGTGGGGTTGGAATTGTCCTCTTTGTCCTTGAAAAGAATGAGAGGGTTGTTTGCATGCAAGGGCTTTCTTGTAATTTGCTAAATATGACAACTAAAATTTATAATGATTTATTTTTATAAAATAAAATACAAGTTCAAAAATTATAAAATTTATACCATAAAATAACTTGGTTTTTTAGAGACTTTATAAAATCATTTTCAAAATTTGTGAACAAAATACTTTTTAAAAGAAAATTTTTCCAAGGCTTAAAATATTCCTTATAAATCAAAAATAAAGAAATTAAATAAACTCTTGCTTTGAAAAATCATATACTACATAAAGCAAATTTATAATGCAGAAATTTTCACTCACACAAACGTACAATCATTGAATATATTTCATTCGGCTTTAATATTATACCAAATCCACAAATAATATTACACGAAAATACCGGTTGTAACAGGGTCCACTCAAATTCCTTCGCTTCCAATTATATGCCCTAAAAATTGAACTTCTTTTAACCAAAACTCACACTTTGAGAACTTTGCACACAACCTCGCTTGTCTAAGAATCTTCAAAACTATCCACAAGTGTTGCTTATCTTCTTCTTTCATCTTCGATTATATTAGAATATCATCAATGAATACCACAATAAACTGGTCCAAGTATTTCTTGAAAACTCAATTCGTTAAGTCCATAAAAGCTGCAGGAGCATTTGTTAATCCGAAAGGCAATACTAAAAACTCATAATGTCTGTATCTTGTCCTAAATGCCATCTTTGGGATGTCTTCTGGTTTAATCTTTAAATGGTGGTATCCTGACCTCAAGTCAATCTTCGAAAAACACTTTGCTCCTTTCAGTTAATCAAATAAATCATCTATTCTCGGCAACGGATATCGATTCTTAATCATCATTTTGTTCAACTCCCGGTAATCGATACAAAGTCTCATGCTTCTGTCTTTCTTCTTTACGAAAAGAACCGGCGCTCCCCATGGTGACATACTTGGCCTTATGACTCCTTTATCCAAAAGTTCTTATATCTGACTTGCTAACTCTTTCATCTTTGTTGGTGCCATTCTATAAGGTGCCTTCGAAACAGATTCAGTGCCTGGAGCGAGATTAATTTCGAACTCGATCTGTCGGTCTGGTGGTAGTCCTGGTAATTCCTCTAGAAACACATCTGGGAACTCTTTCACTACTGGGATCTCCTCTATTCTAGGAACTTCTTTCTCTGAATCTACTACATAGGCTAAATATGCTTCACATCCTTTCCTAAGTAGCTTGCTGGCTTGAATAGCATTGAGAAATTGTTGCTCTTAATTCTGGCCCTTAAATATCACCTTATTCCCATTTTTTGCTCCAAAATAGACCTTCTTAGATCTACAATCTATCTGAGCATTATTCTTAGACCATCTCTGATACTCACAAGCATGATTTTGAAATAGCAGGTTTAACAAAATAGTTAGGAGTATGGAAATAATTTCAAAGCCAAGGTGTTATAAAATTAAGGGGGTCACATGCATTCAGATTCCAGTTATTAGAAATAAAGGTGATATACAATTCTAGAAACAAAAGCGCAACTAAAATGAAATGATAATGAAATGAAATGATAATACATTAATCATTAAAACAAGGTTTATCTTACAACACAACCAAAATAAGGTTCGAATTTTAAAGGTCAACGACATCATAGTTCTGAAAGGAAATAAAGAAACTACATAGTTTGAGAAATATAATAAACATAAAGGATAGCCAACTGGAAAGGGAATAGGAAGACTGGCTCCTAATTCGACCTATCGGTCATCTACCAAGGTCTCCTCGTTGTCATCTCGAGCTATCAGGATCTCTTCCCACTATTCTCCCTGAAGTACCTTCACAATGCCCTGAAGTTCATCTGCTACCATCTTGATGGTGTACTGGCTGTTGCGGTCACGGTGTGCTGGCATCTCCCCGAGTTTAGTGTTAACAAACTGTGTCAAGGACTCGAGTCTCACAATCAATTGTGCCTTAGGTTCCTCCTTAATCCGAGTATCATCCTGAAAAGCTACATCCAGTAGCTCCATAAGTCGGTCGTACTTCTCTCGGAGTCTAACAAACTGGAGCCTCAAGTCAGCATACACGGAGAATGCTATAGTGTCAAATGGCTCCGAGGACGAAGAAGAATGCATCCTTTGCTGAAAAATAATATATACGAAGGAAAATATTAGTGACTTACTCAGATGATATCTACTTACACTCTCGTATTTCCCATATATATATACCCTATAACTTATGTGGACTGTTCATGGACTCTAAACCTTAGCCCTGATACCAACACCTGTCACCGCCCCAAAATAAACTAACAAAATACAACTAACAAATATAAAGTTATTAAAAACGGTTGTTAACAACAAAATCCAAGATCGTAAAGGTTCAGTGTTTTAATAGTCCAACACTACAACTATTACAGCTCTTATATAAAGCTACCGGTCCTCACACAAATGCCAACTATACTACCTGAGCTCTCACATAAGCCTCAGCATCTCCACCGGTAGACTTACGAGCAGTCTGCTTGAATCTAACCATACTTTCTAGCTGAAATAACATGAATGAAAATCAAGAAGTGAGCTAAACGCTCAGCAAGGTTTATCATAAGACAAAAATTAATATCATAGCAATTTATAACTGGAAATTAAGGTGTATGGCAACAATTATTCAAGTCAAAACATTTGTAACCAAATCATTGCTCAAATTTATTTTATGACACTATGGATTACAGCTGGTGAGCATCCGCAAAGTAATCCCGAACCTCGCTGGGTTCTAAATAATTTGATTGGGATCCCTAGGCATCTTTTAAGCCTAATATAATAAGTGTGAAAGGGATTTGCGTCTCAGTCCAATTCACCAATCTGAAGAAAAAATTCTTTTATTTAAAGAGCAACTATCTTTTATAAAACTAATGCCAGGGAGAACTTTACAAGGATCTAAACAAAGGAGTTTAAATTATCAGTCAAGGATTTGAGTGATGAAACTCTTATTAGAATGAATTTAACTTCTCACTAGCAGGGTTTTCAAAGATGGACATCGATGGTTTGACCACCAGGGAAGAAAGTATTGAAAAAGAATCATAACATTAATCAACAAGATAGAGGTCTCAAATTTTGAGGGTTATATATGGCATATATCTAGTGACAAAGTTTGGGTATGATTATAAGGATTTATGTAAAGAGTTGGTAATTTAGAGGTGTGAGAGTAAAAAGGGATAGTGGTTAATCAAGAGAGATTACATAATCAAGGCAAACGAAGTATTTTAGTTTATAAGGGTATCTCGAAATGGCCGAGACATTCGGTTTAAGTCAAAGGTAGGTACTAGGTTGAACTGAAACAAAATAGTGATAAGGGTGTGATTTTCATAAGAGCATAAATAGACTTAAAGCAAGTCCAACAATCGTAAGCATGGCATAGCATTTACAATATCTCAATCTAAAATCAAAGTATTTGTAACGATATAACATGGTGATAAAAATATTAATGATCATTATACGAGCATGCTATCATAATTTAAAGGAGTGGTTCGGAATACTTGCAATACATCTTAAAATTCAGAATAATTCGCAACATATCTCGAGAGGGTTTAAGGACACTTGCCTTAAGAAGGCTAGACTAACTCTCGTCTTGATCGTAGAAGCAACCGGGAGCACTACTTGAATTTGACGGCAAGCTTACTATCTTCTCCTGAGCCTATAAAAATATTAAACCTCATCAAGATACATTCTCACAAAATCTCCATCCTAGTTATAGAAAATTCGAATCATAGCGGCACTTAGGCCTACTTCCACGTTCGACTCTTAGTATTCACATAATAGCATCATGTCCCAAATAGTCATTTAGGAGCACATAACACATTTAGTCACATAATATATTATTTAAAATATAGTGCACTAATAAGTATTGAATGATCTCACTCCACCAACATAATGACTCGAAGTGCTCAACTAGTCTAGTACAACCCAACTATTTCTCCAAACTCAAAGTGCCCTATCAAGTCAATCCTCATTTCACTTGACCACAACCCTGGAATAACCTCCTATTGACCTCTAAATACCATAAGAAATCAATGGTCAACTTAGGCCTTACCTCTAAAGACTCAAAAACTAAGTGCAAAGTCAAAGTGTTCCAAAGTGCAACGCCTAGGTGACATCGAATGGTTTCTAGTGTAATTGAAACCTCTTCCACTCAAAGTTTGCTACTCAAAATTACTACACTGGAATCTCAGAACCTAAACCTAACTTTTGCACTTGGAATGACACCAAGGCCTACCCTAGGCCTCCCTAGGCCTATTCCCAAAGTTGACTCTCCCCTGTTCCAGCGACACTCAAACTGCCCTATTTTGCTCTCACTTTATACCCTTGGTTTTAACTCTAAACTCCCAAAATATGGCTTGTAAACCTCCCACATACTCCCTAGTATCAGTGCTAACAGAGGCCTAATGAGGTCCTACCCATAAGACCACATGACCTCCAAACTACACCAAACCTAAGTTGTCCCCTGTTTCAGGATATTTAGTGTTTTCGTGTTTGCACCTCAATAAATGGTAGGTTTTCTTTAATATATGGCTTCTGGACTCAAGTATAAACCAAGTCCCAACTCTCTGCAGCTCAGACCTACCAAGGCCTAATCAATGCCACCTACAACTAGTGTGCAACTCTGGAAAATCCAAGTGTCCTACTCTAATCCTTCCACCTTAACTCCCACTTTAAAACCAAGAGATCAACCTTAACCCAAGCAACCCTATTGCACTTATACACTCAACTAATGCCTCAAAAGTAGGGAGACCATTCATACCCTAATGCACCTCCATGCAAACAATTTACTACAAGCAATTCAAGTTAACAATTTATCACGATTTTGGCTAAATATGAAAGATCACTTCTTAAGAATTCGACTTCAAACACTTACCCAATACTAGTAATCATGCTCACTATCTTTGTAATATCCGGAATATCGCGTGTAAATATTTTTACCAATAAATTATTTTTATATGATTATTATTTGATATTTGGTGAATTATCTGATGATTGGTATGAAGATGTGGATGCTTATATGTGGTAAAGTATAAGTAGGTTAATATTATTATGAGCAGAATAAAATATAGATAATTATAGTATTTTTCTGATAATTTTTGGACTATTATATGATTTTATATTGATTTATGAAATTATTAATATTTTCTGAATAATTACAAAATTGTTTTATAAAGCCGGGAATCGTCTGATTTCAATCGTTTTGGTGAATCAACAAAACCTGTATTCTCGAAAGACGGGATATTATTAAGTTATTTTCATATAAAGTGTTTTATAAAAAGTCCGGTTTGGATAATTATCCAATACGGATACCAAATCAGATCATTTTTGCAATTACTTAGCGGCTAAGCAACTAATTTAATGATCCAAAACGATCCAAAACGAACCAATATTCCAAAAATATATATAGCCCTTTTATTATTTCATTTTATTCGTATAATCATAATCAGTCAGTAAAACCCCGTAAAATACAGAGAAAATGTCAAATTCATGTCGCATTCTTGAGAATCAATCGTACAAACGAAGGCGTTATCGAACTCCGATTCGGGCGTGCAATATATCAAAACGAAGCTCTCGAAAAGTACTTTCATAATCAATCATCCGTTTTTATGCAGAAATCAAGGTATTTTTCCGATTTAATTATTTTAATTCGAATTATTTATGGATTAAATTATGATTTTTTTCTTGATGTTGTTTGTGTGATTTGATGCTAGAATAGTGTAGATAATCTTTTTCTGGTCATTTTGGTATATTATATGTCAAAAACCGAGTTCAATAACATATAGAATAGGGTGTTTGATTCTCGAATATTAAAATTAGGGTTCTAATAGTTTGAATGTTCTTGATTCAAATTGGGTATTTCACTTTTGTTGATTCTGGAGTGAATTAAGCGATACCAGTCACTAGATCGTCCAAAAACAAAGCAAATCATGTGTTTAAAAGTCGTGTTGGAAGCCTGTAATGTAGTGGCTGGATTTTTCGAGCTCCCGCCGGCATCAATGGCGATTTTGCCGGATTCTGAAATTTACAGTTTGTTTACAGTGATTGTTGCATGACATGAAATCCTGGGGAGACAAGGAAGAGACTATGCACTGGAACCAGATGAAACGAGGCCGTTTTGAACCTGTATTAAGGTCGCCAGAGTCCGGCGACGGCCACCGGAAACTGGGTCCGTCCCAGAGTCCGGCGGTTCGTCCCGACCCGGTTACCGACCCGTTTACTTATTTAGTTGACCCAGTTTCAATCTTATTTAACCCTGATTCCAAAAAATCAAAAATTGTTTCCATAATTCTCTTTTTTTTAAAATAATTCAAAAATTCTATTTTTAATTTCTAAAAAAATTCAGTTTTAATTCAAAAATTCATTTTTAATTATTTAATAATCCAAAAAAAATCGAATTTATTTTATTAATTAATTTTAATTAATTTTTAATTATTTTAATTAATTGATTAATTAATTAATTTAATTATTAATTAATTTAATTAATTAATAATTAATTTTAATTGATTTAAAATTGATTTAAAAATTCTGAAAAATAGTTTCGAGCTTTAAAATATTATTTTAAATTATTTTCAATGCTCGATAATTATTATAAAATTATTTTAAAGTCAGATTCGGGCGTTCGAACCCTATTATTTAATTATAAAATAATTCAAAGTCTCGTTTTAATTCTGAAAAATGTTCAAAAATTCGTAATAAATACTTGGAAAATCATTTCACCCCGAATCTTCTTTGAAAAATTATTTTGATCGAATACCTTACGTGTTATGTGCTACGTGCTCACTGATTGATGCGTTATATGCCTATGTGGTTGTGGTTTGACTGTTTTATTCATAACTTTCAATCCGTAAATTGGATTTGGGTGAAACGAAGGGTCGATAGAAGCCTATGATGTTTATATGATGATTAGAATAATATGAGTATGAATAATTGATAGATACTTGTGATTCCTAGTAGAGTCAGCAAGGCATAGAAAAGGAAACCAGTGATCCATAAATAGAATCGAAGCATAGAAAGAGAAGGCAAGTGATTGATAAATAGAAGCAAGACATAGAAAGAGAATGAAAGTGGTTGATGAGTAAAACTATTAGATGAGTACAAGTAAAGTGGAAATCATCGATGATAAGGCAAATACTTCTGCACCTTCTTCAAGATATATTATAAATATTTTCGAACTGTTTCATAATATGTCGCTATTATTCAAAATAACTCATGTTTTATATTGCAAGGACTTTAAACTATTTAACCTTGAACCCTGATTCTTATTGATCTTGAGCCATAAGCCTTATTCTTCATAAACCATTGAACTGAATTCCCAGATACGAGCCATACACATACGATACTACTCCACAAATACATATCTACCACATACTGATTCTGATATTAAATTTCTTAACATACCAACCATTATTCCTTGTTTAACAGAAGATCAATTCTTGGAACCCTTGAACCCTTGGTCTTCTACTTTCTAATTCTTTCCTTGATTGAAAGCCAATCTTTTTAAATTCCCTGTTATACCTTCATGGTGTTATGAATCACCCTATGCTTCAAGATAAATGTTGTTTATGATTCGGCTTATTGATTTACATTAATTATCATATTGAATTGTTTAGAATTGGATGGTTTTATAAATGTGGCCCAGATTCATGGTCAGACCAGATTCGTGGTCATAATAGGCCAATGCATGCTTTGGATCCAGTATATAGAGCAAAGCTGGGAGCCTTGCTCGGGGTTAGTGCGTGACTGATCAACAGCCTAACCTTGGTTTTAAAATGAAAAGTGAATATCCAATTCTAACCATTGCTTATTCAGAAACTTGATTCTTCTGAATCACTTCAATTGATTATTGTTTAACCTCAATTATTGCTATTATGACTTGCTGAGCTAGTTAGCTCACTCTTGCAAAACTTTTTATGTTCTTAACAGTTGAAAAGGAAAATTTGTTGATAACATGGATTCCCAGTTCAACGTGCGAGCCAGGATTTCCGGTTAAGTTGAATCGAGCTAGCAGGAGCTTTATATTATAGATGAGTTGTGTAAGATTGTAAGTACGATATTCTTAGCCATTGTAAGTTGAATTAGTTGGGATTTGGTACGAAGTAATAAAAGTTAAGATTATGGTTTGTTTTCATACTTTAACCTGTTGCGATCCGTGGTGGTGTAAAGAAGGGTCAATACATATAATACTTTATATACAGGTTTAATTATTTTGATATGTGTTATGAGCCCCAAACTTCTGACTGGGGTTCGGAGGGTGTCACAGGTTAGTATCAGAGCTCAGGTTATAAGTCACTGAAACAAGCCTAGATTATCGAGAATGGATAGAGGGTTAGGATTAGGATTAGGAAATAGAAAGATAGAATGTCGAGAGGTTGAGTGCGGTCAAATAATAGGTTTTAGTGTGATTCGTGATGAGATTTGACATCTGAAACACCCCCAAATCCGGGGTCGGTGATCCGAGTTGTCACGAGTTCCAATTCCCTTAACAACTCTTAATCTTAATAGACAACCAATCACTGCGTACTGTGACCCCACAATACACACACACACCACAAGTTATAGTCTCGGAGATGAATACCAAAAATAACACAAGTCATTTTATTCCACAATTATAAGTCATTATACCATAAAAGGGTTTCTGAATAAATTTACATTTCCTTGCCATTATTACAATTCATATAGATACATAAGTCTGGTGCATCAAAAGTTGAAAGCCTAGCCTATTGGTAATTCCTACCTCAGCTACTGCGGCATCAACGCCTCCAGAAAACTGTGGAACGTTTCCTAACCGCTTGCGAAATGGGAGCTTGGTCCTGTTCATCTTTTCTATCTGTTGTTGTGTGATGAAAGAAGAAAGCAAGGGTGAGCAACAAGCCCAGCGAAATAATACGTATAATAATTAACAATATATGAGCATTCTCACAGTACTCATGAAAGTCTTGGTCAAGAAGAAATGAACCAAGTTTGATATCTTAACGCGACCAAGTCACAAAATATTCAGTATATATGTATATATACTTTTAAAAATCTTGGAAGTCCTCTTCCATGCATAATGTACACATAGTTCCAGTTTATAACTGTATAAAAATATCGTCGCAAGGTGTTCTCATATATATATCCTTGTCCCAACGTTTTTCTGAAAATCTTTGTCATACATAAGATAATCATTTACTAGATATAAGTTAAAAGATAAGTTACGAGATACTCCAATATACTTATATCTTTTTGTAAAACTACTTGAACTATCACCGTTCCAAGTATAATAAGTTTTTGAAGTTCATCACATAGGTGGGACTACCACATAAGACTTGCATAGATTCGATATTTGAAATATTATTGAATGAAATGAAGTTACGAGATACTTCATTAAGTCCCGATATATATATATATATATCCATATATATCTCTCATACATTTCCTGAAAACCTCTGTCATGTAAAGTATGAACAGAGTTGCAATATCCAATGAGTTTTTATTAAATAAAGTTATCGAATAAACCTTATTCGATTAATAGTTTTGAAAACTATATCAATATATATATAAATATATAAATATATATATATATATATATATATATATATATATATTATACTCGGGAACATCGACTCCCGGTTTAGAAAATGTTCACCTTTGGGTCCCCTATACTAAGGGTATACGCAACTACTGCTTATCTCTAGCATATGTATTATGTAACTTATAAGCATTTGAATCAACAATTAGATATCAAGATTATGAAATAGGCATGCATATATACCATATCAGCATGCTCCTATATATCGCAAAATTTTCTAATAACAATCATGCACTTATCACAAGATAAAGCATATACATATATTTATATCATAACAACAGTATAACGGGTAGAAAACTTGCCTAAGCGACTGGGGGTGATAAAAGGCTTGGGATGAGTCTGGTAACCTATAAACAACATATAAGTTGGAATTAAACCCAAGTCACTTAAGAATCTATACTTTAACCAATTAGACCCTAACGTTCGCTTTTGCGCTTAATGATTCACTTAAGTCGCTCGAGTACCCTCGGCTCCATAATTTTTAATAAATTAACCATTAAGAATTTTAAGGCGATTCTTTCACGAGTACCCTACCAACTGCCTAATCCACTTTACATAATTGTTTCATACTCCTATTAGTCATTTAAGGACCTTAACCAAGGTTTCAAAGTAAGGCGAGGGGTAATGGTTCGTTCGCGAAACGCTGTTACTTAAAACGGTCGTTTCTCCTAAACCGTACATCGGATTCAAGCGAACCACATATCAAAACGAAGCTCGTAACATGAACTATCTAATCATGGTAATGGTCATAACCTAACAGTGAGTTCACGGGTACTGAAGTTAAGAACAAAAACCGTCTAAAGTAAATCGGGCATTACGACGGCTAGGTTTACACGATTACCAAATTTAAACCACTCCAAATCAATCCACAATCAATCCCACAATCATTACTACAAGCAAACTCCATCCATACTCTACTACAACAGCCCCAACATCTCAAGATTTCCAATTTATACTTCTCTCAATCATGAACTAAAAGCTTATACTTAAGTTCATTAACTAATAATCAAGATTTACAACTTCAAAAACATTACAAAACCAACCCAACTCTAAATATACAATAATCATGCTTCTCATGAACTATACTACTCATAAAAAGCTCTTAACATTTAATAATAAGGCTAGGTTAAGAGATTATACCTTCCTTGAGAGTAGGAGTAACTAATGAGCTTGAAACAACCTTTGGAAATCCTTACTAAAGCTTTATCTAAACAAAAACACAAGATCAAAATTTCAAGTTCTTGAAAACACTATTCACTCTCTTCTTCCATGAATTATTGGAAGAGATTGTGAAGGAAATGGAAGCTTAGATTCATAAGATATCTATATCTATATACAAGGAACCTTGGATAATTACCTCACTAATTATCAAAGCTTGGAACTTGAATTTGGATTTTCTTTTCTTTGAAAAAGAAAAGAGGCCGAGAGCTTCTTGTTAGAAATGCAAAGTCAACTTCTCAAATTTGATTTTGTGTTATGATTATTGTTGGCTTGGTTGCTTCCTTTTGTTTTGTTTAATTAAATTGTTACCATGGTAAAAATTGTGTGGCTTATAATCAACCAACAAATCCTTCCCATTTGGTCATGCTTATGTCATCCACTTATGTAATCTTCCCACACTTGTCTTCTTCTTGTTGGTGTGATGACATCATCATCACTAAACTCTTTGACTAACTCCTAATTACTTGGCTAATGATCGCTGATCTGTTATACGGTTCGCTTAACTTTCGTTTTCGTTTATCGTTTGAGGGATCATACCCGAGATCTTACTACTTGGGTTCCCTTAACCTTTCTCAATACATTATATTCCTTTTATGATCCTCTCTTATAATCCTTGAATTTAACTCCTTTTTATCCTGTTACCTTATACTCAATTATTTCGGTATCTGGTGGATTTTCGGGAAAAATCAAAGTGTTCGAATTTGGATTCTGACGATCTTTACATACACTTATATACCATATAGAGTACTAATAAGATCTCAGAATAACAATAAAAAGAACCTCTACAAAGTGAGGCATGAAAAGTTTTCTTATTCAGTATAATCAGCAAAATCACTATTCATAAGGGTTACAAAAAGTCCAAAATTTTGGGGTTATTACAGTCTCCCCTCCTTAAAATGACTCTGTCCCAGAATCAGATAGAAAACAATTGGGGATACTTTTCTAGCATTGCGCTTTCTAGTTCCCAAGTTAATTCCTCCACATTATGATTCTGCCATAGCATTCTGACTAGCTTGATCACTTTGTTCCGAAGCACCTGTTCCTTCTTATCTATAATCTTTACTGGTTTCTCCACGTAAGTCAGATCTGGTTGCATATCCACCTGCTCGTACTCCACTATGTGTCTGGCATCCCGATGATACTTCCTTAGCATTGACACATGGAACACATTATGAACTTGTTGTAGGTTCGGGGGTAAGGCTAGCTCGTAAGCTAACTTCCCAATCCGTCTTAGTATCTCGAAAGGTCCAATGTATCTTGGGCTTAGTTTCCCTTTCTTTCCGAACCTCATTAATCCTTTCCAAGGGAATACCTATAACAGCACTAGGTCCCCTACTTCCTATTCTTTGTCCTTTCGTGTTAATTCAACATACTTCTTATGTCCATCTTGGGCTACTACCAGCCGTCCTCTGATTAGATTTATTATATCCTTGGTCCTTTGGACTACTGCTGGTCCGAGCATCTTGCGCTCTACAACTTCATCCTAACATAAGGGAGATCGACATTGTCTTCCCTGAAGGATCTCATAAGGTGACATCTTGATAATGACATATGATCTATTGTCGTAAGAAAACTCAATCCGCGATAAATGATCATTCCAAATTCTTTCAAGTCTATTTTACAGACTCTCATAATAGCTTCTAGCACTATAGCTTTTGCTTCTCAATACTCCTTCTTTTCTTGTTCGTAGTCATTACTATCTTCCGTACATAATACTATACTGGTTACACTTTTGCTCGTTAGTATTCTATAACCTTATAATAACCACGTCAACCTTAGTATCACGAGCGCGTTAGATTCGGAATACCACCGCACTGATACTACTCCATTCTAGCTGCTTCTATCTTTGAAAGCTTGATCCATCGTATAGAAGTAAAAGAATTTATTGAGAGATCACTATGATCATGAACACTTGTTCTATTGCATAGTTAGTACAGAAGGTGGCCAGCCTTTAGTACTTGACAAGCAATTAAACAACATATGGTATCCTACTAGGCTTCTATCACACAGATAGATAGTCATTTGGTAATACCTCCCCTTCTGGAAGAGTTGTTCTTCTCAGCTTAAACAAAATGAAAAAGAGAGAAAAGAACGAATTGAAGAGAAATGTATATGAAAAAAATACTGCCACAAATATCTGGCTTGGAATCTACCTCTGAACTATAGAGGTTTGTCATAGGAGAACAAAACATATGTGTATATATATCAACATTAAGTATTATAACATCGCATTTCACGTGCCAGAATATTTACTATTCCGTCCATCATTCCATGGACCCATGCTCTTGCTCGAGCTCATAAACACTCACTTTTGAAACTCCCTCGACATCGAAACTCGAATAAGAGATTTCATTCTAGACATCATTGTTACTAGAATTCTATGCTTGCACTGCAACCTTCCTCGTATAGTAATACGACTCTCTATTCATCAGAAGGAATAAATATATAATATGTAAATACTCCACTAGGTAGTCTATCAATGATAACTTATACATCAACACGACCCCATTAGGGGTACTCAATCTCAACATCCAATCCAATACAACTCTCACGGCTGTAATCGGCTCATTACTTGCAGAATCATTGTTGCATTACCATGGTCCACCACTGACCTACTGTAGTCATTCATTTTCTATGAAATCTTAATAGCTAACCATACGGAGTCCATACATGTCGTATCAAATTCTTCTAAGGAGGCAACATAATCACCATTCCATGATTCATGAAGAACACTCCTGAACTTGGCATACATATGACATGAAACAGATAAAATTGCAGAAGAGTTTCAATAAAAGCAATGATAGCAGGTTAATACCATTATTAACCATATGTCTTTATTAGGAGACATGAAGCTCAAAGGTTCATTTAGTCCTTTCGTAACATGGTCCTGGCTTATCTCAAGATATGACCTTATAAGATAGATAGCCCGCTCACGGCGATTACATAAATTAAATCTTTACCAAACTACTATCACGGTTGAGTATCGCACAATCATCAGAAGGAATGTCAATCTTTCAAACCATAATACAATCTTCACGGCTTTAACCATTATCACTGTATTCCTCTGGCATGAGCGCCTATAATTGTCCTCTTACACTTAAAGTGTCGGCCACCTCTTTGGCCTTTCCTGATAGTAAAATTTCCTTACAATCACTATCATTTTAACCACCTCCAATTAAATTTTCTACCTCATTTCAAATCACTGCTTGTGTGAAAATGCTCTTCCTTAAGCATTGGTGAGAGAAAAAAAATATCACCATTTTTCCATAAGTTATTGCCTCGGTCTTTAGAGGTTAACATTATCACGACTGACTCTTGATCATACTTAGGACGTCTCTTATCTTGGGTCCTTCTTGTTTTCACCAATCTTGACCTTCATTGGGTTCAATCTATACTTTCTCATGGTTTAACATGTGTTCCACTTGGCATTATTATTATTACGTCATATTTTCTTTATCAAAATTTGTATTCTTGAGAACTTTGAATATTACCTTTCCCCTTGTAAAACCTCTAAGGTTATCCTTAAATCCTTCATCATGTACTCTCTAGATACATGGTATATCAATATACTATTTACTAATACTAGAACCATTGTCTATATAGTTCTGAAAACTTCCTCCGCTAATCTTTAAAGGTTATTTTTGCCTTAGTCTTTCATTCTGTACCGCCCAAACTCATAATGTCCCTATTAAGGGTGAAATGCCAACCTTTATGCATCCCCCATGGTTCATCTCAAGTTATCGAAGTTCTATCCTTAATTCCACCTTTAAAAGGTACTTCCACTCTTCCATTGATAAATCAATTCATCTATCCCTGACAAGGGTATCTTATTCAATCATTCCCACCTCGATAGTCTATACTTAGTGTCATGGTAACATCCTTTTTCCAAACAGAGGTCAATCCATATGGCCTCCAAAAGATAACAATGATTATTTGCTTTTCTTGCATGATTTGGTAATAATAGCAGGGATGTTCTGGAAGATATTGGGTGTGTTCAACGTGAACTTCTTAGTTCTAACTATTCATTTACCTCTGTTATTTATCTCAACAGTCATCTCAATGTTGGAATACCTTTTATACCTGGCGTCTCCCTTTCTGGGTATCATGCCACCGGTCTTACACTTCACATTCTTGAAGGTCACTTCCTTCATCCAATTTTCCTAATTTCTTACTTTCTTGTTTCCTCAGTCTATCCGTGTCTCATTATTTATCCTTCGAACTATCTCAAGGTTTCCTCGAATCCTCCCCACTTATAGGGGATAAAATATATGTATCTCTTATGCCTTCAACCATCAACTTTAACTCATGGTGAATCACCCTCATCCTGATGATTATATACTTTTCTATTTCTATTGCTACGAGTCTTTAGGGTTTCCTCATACCCAACTCCCTTATCATTCCTCAAACTCTATTGTCTTTATTTTCCTTTCCACTTCAGTTTCTTTTTATTTTCTTTTCTATTACACTCATTTCATGAACCCACTACTCATTGACTTCAAACATCACATCGTTCTGGGATTCTTGTCATCAGAACGAATCTTGACAACTTTTACAACTTAGCTTCATAATTCATCATACTCGTCCGCCTTTGTTCTGGCTCTAAAGCTTTTACACTATCTCCATAACCTTGGGAATTACTTTCCCTAAAACAATTGACTGAACTTTAATCAGTTTATTCTAACCTCTGGCTCCGTGCCTTTCTTGGTCTTTCACCAGCGGGTGGCCTTTCTCTTAGGAAGGTAGGTGACAAAAATAGTATTTTGCGCTTCGTCAATCATTTAGAATCTCAAATGATTCCTCTATTTCTTTTAACCGGGCTCTCGCCTCGACTGGGTCAGCTTGTTTCTTGGAACTCTAAGAGCTTAACGACTTAAAGGTCCTGAAAGAATTTCACACCACATTGTTTCCTCACGGTGGTGGTTAGGGATAAAAGTATAAGTTTTGTTTTAGGCAGGTCCATGGATTTCCCAATAGGAGTACCATCCTGGTTCTTCCTATCTTGCTCGACTTATGTTTTCTCAGTCTAAATATTTCTTCCTATTCCCCATAATTGGGGTCATCTTTTAATTTAAAATCCTCATTTTCCACTTCATTATGATCTGGGTTCCTTATATCTTAATTGCGACCTCCCTGATTATCACATTCAAAGTTTGCCCCTAATCTTATTCATCGTGGGGGCATAATGCTTGGAAAATTTTTGAGAATCTCTGGATATTTGTCTTACTTACTTTGCTTAAGTCTTTCCCTCGTTCAGTCCTTACATGATTGCAAATTATGAATTCTCAAGGTCTATAAACTTCATGACACTCTTAAGTGTTAATAGTGCAATTAACAATATGAACTTATCACAAACAAACTGATCTGAACTGAAATTAACGAATATATACATAACCATTTGTTCGAGGGTACAACAACTAAACACATTAAAGAGAATTACATCATTTGATCTGATCGCTTCTATCCCAAAAGTAGTACCATAGATAATCATCTAGTGTAATAACCCCAATTTTTGAGAAATTTTGAAACCCTTATGAATAGTGTTTTTGTTGAACGAGAAAACTTTTCATGCCACGCTATGTAGGGGTTCTGTTATTGATCTTATGGGATATTATTAGTACTCTATATGGTATATAAGTGTATGTAAAGATCGTCAGAATCCAATTCCGAACACTTTGATTTTTCCCGGAAATCCACTAGATACGGAAAGAATTGAGAAAAAGGTAACAGGATAAAAAGGATTTAAATTAAAGGATTATAAGAGAGGATCATAGAAGGAATACAATATATTGAGAAAGGTTAAGGGAACCTAAGTAATAAGATCCCGGGTATGATCCCTCAAACGATAAACGAGAACGAAAGATAAGCGAACCGTAAAACAAATAAGTGACCAAGAGACAAGCTTGTACAAGAAGCCAGGGATTGTGACATCATCAAACCACAAGGTGTGGACAAGTGGGAGCATTATGACATGTGCAAGGTGACACAAGCATGACATGGGAAGGAAGGAGGTGTGGTGGCTTTTTAACCACACAAATTCAAGGGCAACAAGGTAATTAACTAAATCAAACACAAAAACAAGCCAACCAAGCCAAGCAAAATCATTTTCATCAAAGTCAAAAAGAAACCAAGGCATGGTTCATCATGCTCTCGGCTTTTTACTATTGCAAATGGGCAAGAATTCAAAAACTCAAGATCCAAGCCTCCTAAATTAGTGAGTTAATTCCCTAATCATCTTCATGCTTAGTTAGGGCTATATCATGAGTTTAAGCCATCAATTCCTTCTCAATCTTCTTCATTTAATCAAAGAAGAAGACAATAAATAGTGCTTTCAAGTTTTTAACTTGAAGTTTTCTTGTTTTCCTTGAAGATCCAAGCATTCCTAAGACTTCTCAAAGCTTCTTAAGGCTTCCTAGCTCCTCCCACCACTTCAAGGAAGGTATACCATCTCCAAACCCTAGATTCCTATGTATTATAAGATGATTTTGATTAGTAGGGTGATATGGTAGCTTAATGTTGGTGATTTAGAGTTTGGGATTGAATTGGTATTGAAATGGAATGGTAAATGTTGTTGTTTTGATTAAAAGAACTTAAGTATGATTAAAAGTTAAGCTTAGGAATAAGTATGAATGATTAAATTGAATTGGTTGGGGTTGTTATGATGTGATAAGGATGGATGTTGGTTGTATGTTGGATTTGAGGTTGATTTGGAATGGTTTTGAATGGTTTAAAATATTGGAAATCGCGTAAACATAGTCGTCGTAACGTCCGATTTTCTTTGGACTGTTTTTGTGCATAGCATTAGGACCCGAGAACCCCCTGCTATATTATGACCACTGCCATGTTTAGATAGCTCATGTTACGAGCTTCGTTTTGATATGTAGTTCGTTCGATTCCGATGCACGGTTTAGGAGAAACGACCGTTTCAAATAACGGCATTTCGCGAACGAAACTTTTCCCCTCGCCTTACTTTGAAACATAGGTTAAAGACCAAAAAGGGTTAATTAATGTATGAAACATTTATGGTAAGTGTGTTAGGCAGTTGGTAAGACACTCGCGAAGGAATCGCTTTAAAACTCGTAAAGGTTAAATTATTAAAAATGGTGGAGCCGAGGGTACCCGAGTGACTTAAGCGAATCAGTGAGCGCAAAACAAGCGTTAGAGTCTAAGTTAGTTAAAGTATAGATTTACAAGTGATTTTGGTTTAATTCCAACTTACTTGTTGTTTATAGGTTACCAGACTCGTCCCGAGCCTTTTATCACCCCAAGTCGCTCAGGCAAGTTTTCTACCCGTTATACTGTTGTTGTGATGTATATATGTACTTGCATTATCTTGCGATAGATGCATGTTGGTTAATTAGCAAATGTTGCAATATATTGAAGCATGCTGTTATGATATATATATATATATATATATATATATATATATGCATGCCTGTTTCGTATTCTTGCTATATATATCTGTTGATTCAGTTGATAATACCTATGCTAGAGGATAGCGGTAACTTGCATATACCCTTAGTATAGGGACCCAAAAGGTGGAAATATTTTCTAAACCGGGAGTCGAGGATCCCGAGTAGATTTCGTATATATGTATATATATATATATATATTTATATATATATGGTTATGGTTTTCAAAACTATTAATCGAATAAGGTTTATTCGATAACTTTATTTTATTTAATGAATATTATTATGAATATTCATTCGAGGGCTTATGACTTCTTTATTTTATTTAATGAATATTATTATGAATATTCATTCGAGGGCTTATGACTTCTTTATTTTATTTAATGAATATTATTATGAATATTCATTCGAGGGCTTATGACTTCTTTATTTTATTTAATGAATATTATTATGAATATTCATTCGAGGGCTTATGACTTCTTTATTTTATTTAATGAATATTATTATGAATATTCATTCGAGGGCTTATGACTTCTTTATTTTATTAAATGAATATTATTTGAATATTCATTCGAGGGCTTATGACTCAGTTTATATTATTATTGAATATTACTTGGATATTCAATCGAGGATGTATGACTCCTTTATTTTATGAATATTATTTATAATATTCATTTGAGGTATTATGACTCCGCTTATTACTGAAATATTTTCTTTATTTTATTAAAGAATAAGGTGTCAATAATCAAACTTATTTTCGATTATTCAAATAAAGATAATACTTTCATATAAGTGTATCTTTGGTTATTTAATACTCGTTTCAAGTATAAGTTTTAATACTTCTACTTCAATTATTTTTATAAAGATTATTCTTTATGGAAATATTATTTAAATAATAATATTCAGTCATTTTCTAAATATTCTGGGGACTGATTTACTTCATTAAATCAGCTTTACTCCAAACACTCTATAAAGTGTTTTCGAGTCTTCAAAATGATTTTTAAAAGTTAGAGCGGATCCCAAAACTCATTTTTATATTTAAGATCTTCCTTTTAAAGGGGATTTAAATACTCGTTCAAAACCTGAGGGATCCGGCTCTATGGTGTATTTTATATTCGCAACAAGGTTGCTGTTTTGATAAATGAATTGATTACTTGCCCAATGTTCGGGAAGTAAGCCCATCTAATTGAGTCGGCATAAGCGACAGGCCGGGGTACGGTCTATCAAAGTGTAAGTGGCTGGGTGGCAGTCCATCAACGCGTAAGAGGCCGGGTGGCGGTCCAGCACAAGGTCCTTATGTGGCCAGGGTGATGACCGGTGGGGGATTCATCCATCTACTAGTAGAAAAGGTTACTTATTGGTATCTTTGCCTGATCAGCAAGATATCTGGTTTATGCCAAAATTCTTTTCCTTTCCAAAAAAATTCATTGGATATTATAACTCTGTTCATACTTTACATGACAGAGATTTTCAGGAAATGTATGAGATATATATATATATATATGGATATATATATCAGGACTTAATGAAGTATCTCGTAACTTCGTTATTTATAATGATATTTCAAAGATTGAATCTATTCAAGTCTTATCTTGTAGTCTCATCTGGGTGATGAACTTTGAAACTAATTATAACTTGAACGGTGGTAGTTCAAGTAGTATTTGGAAAAGATATAAGTATATTGGAGTATCTTGTAACTTCATTTTTTTAAAATTATATCTAGTAAATGATTATCTTATGCATGACAAAGATTTTCAGAAAAACGTTGAGACAAGGTTAGATATATGAGATCACCTTGCAACGGTATTTTTATACAGTTATACACTGGAACTCTGTGTGTATTATGCATGGAAGAGGACTTCCCATATTTTGAAAAGTATATATGTATATATATATACTGAATATTTTGCGACTTCATCGCTTTAAGATATCAACTTGGTTCATTTCTTTTGACCAAGACCTTTATGAGTACTATGAGAAGGCTCATATATTGTTAATAATTATGCATATTATTTTGGTGGGCTTGCTGCTCACCCTTGCTTTCTTCTTTCATCACACAACAACAGATAGAAAAGATGAACAGAACCAAGCTCCCGATTCGCAAGCGATTAGGAGACGTTCCGCAGTTTTCTAGAAGCATTGATGCCGCCGTAGCTGAGGTAGGAACTACCAATAGGCTAGGCTTTCAACTTTTGATGGACCAGATTTATTTATATTTATGAATTGTAATAATGGCAAAGAAATGTAAATTTATTCAGAAAACCTTTTAAGGTGTATTGGCAGATAATTGTGGAATAAAATGACTTGTGGTTATTTTTGGATGTTCATCTCTGAGACTATAACGTGTGGTGTGTGTGTTTATTGTGGGGTCACAGTACAGAGTAGTTGAGTAATTATTAAGATTGGGTGTTATGAAGGGAAATGGAACTCGTGACGACCCGGATCCCCGACCCCGGATCTGGGGGTGTTACAAAAATGGTATCAGAGCTAAGCGTTATAAACCTCAGAGATGATGGGACGTTAAGATAATAAGTTCACTAAGATAATAAGAACTCTTGCCAAGTTCATAGTCGGGCTACCTAACGTAGTACTGACAGTTAAAACCCTTATGGGAACCCTTATAAATATCGTGATAGGAGCGTAGTTCGTTATCGTATATGGTAGCGGGACTCCGAACCCTGAGGTTGAGGAGCAACATCGCGATGATACTTTATTACTAATTGGAGATCGGATTGTGGATCCGATAGAGTGTCCTAATGCAGGACCGGATGATGTTGATATTGAGGATTTAGCGGTTGAGGATGTTGTCCTAGAAGGGATAGTTGTTGAGGAGGATCCCATAGAGGATCCTGACAGGATTGGATAAAGGACCACTGATGAATTGATGACCATGGTTTGGTCGACTACCAGAGGTAGGATTGGCCGGTCACTACCGGAGGTTCGTTCAAGTTGTAAAGATAGTAGCCCCTTTAACGCGGCTTACTCGTAAGACTGAGAAGTTCGAATGGACAGAGAAATGCGAGAACAGCTTTCAAGAACTGAAGCAGAGGTTGGTGATGGCCCTTATGCTGGCGTTGCCGGATGGAAAAAGAGATTTTGTGAAGTATAGTGACGCTTCGCACAAGGGCTTAGGGTGCGTGCTTATGCAGCACGGTAAGGTAATCGCGTACATGTCAAGACAATTAAGGTAATATGAAATTCGATATCCCCGCTCATGAGCTTAGGCTCGTGGCAATAGTTTTACCCTAAGGATTGGAGGCACTACTTGTATGGAGAGAAGTGCGAGAATTACCTAAGCCATAAGTGCTCTAGTACATTTTCACGTAGAAAGAGCTCAACATATGCCAGAGGAGGAAGTTAGAGCTAATCAAGAATAATGATTGGGAGATTCTTTATCATTCGGGGAAAGCCAATATGGTGGCTGATGCCCTTAGTAAAAAGGAGAGACTCAAGATGATAATGTCTTTTGGAGAGTTTATAAGAGATTTTGAGAAAATGGAAATAGAAGTGAAGGTAACCGGAGCCGGTACCGAAAAGCTGTTTGAGATTGCAATACAGCCCGAATTATTGGAAAAGATCATATTGTGCCAGAAAAAGTTATGAATGAAGGCAGGGAGCCAACAATTAGATAAAAGATTAATATCGAGAAAGATGATAAGGGAATAATGAGGTATTCCTATAGAATTTGGGTTCCGAAAGTTCAAGAGCGTAAGGATGAGAACTTAGATGAGAGCCATAGTTTGAGGAATAAGATTTAGAGTAAACCCCGAACGTGATAGTCAGGGAGGTCGCCATCAAGATAGAAGGAACCCATGACATAATGGAGTGGAAAATAAGGATTTTAAATTAAAAGATGACCCCAATTATGGGGAGTAGGATGAAACATTTCATACTAAGGAAACAGAAAGTCGAGTAAGGAAAGGAGACCCGAGACGGTACTCCTATACGGCAATTCATGGACCTGTCTAAAAAGAACTTAGACTATTATCCCCAACCACCACCCTGAGGAGACAGTGCGGTGAGAAATTCTTTCAGGACCTTTAAGTCGCTAAGCTCTCTGAGTTCTAAGGAACAAGCTGACCCAGTCGAGGCAAGAGCCTGGCTAAAGGAAATAGAGGAATCATTTGAGATTCTAAATGATTGACGAACCACGAAGGACTGTTTTTGTCACTTACCCTCCTAAGAGAGAGGCCACCCGCCGGTGAAAGGCCAAGGAAGGCACAGAGCAAGAGATTATAATAAACTGATTAAAGTTCAGCCAATTATTTTCGGGAAAGTAATTCCCAAGGTTATGGAATAGTGTAAAAGCTTTAGAGCCAGAACAAAGGCAGACGAGTATGATGAATTATGAATCTAAGTTGTAAAAGTTATCAAGATTCATTCTGAAGACACGAATCCAGAATGATGGGATGTTTGAAATCAATGCTTATGTTGTGTTGGTTCATGAAATAACGATAAGAGAAAGGAATATAAAGGCAAGAGAGTTTGAGGAATGATAAAGGAGTTGGGTATGAGGAAACCCTAAAGACTCATAGCAATAGAAATAGAAAAGTATGTAATCGTCAGGATGATGATGATCCACCATGAGTTAAAATTGATGGTTGAAGGCATAAGAGATACATATATTGTACCCCCTTTAAGTTGGGAGGATTCGAGGAAACCTTGAGATAGTTCGAAGGATAAATATTGAGACACGGATAGACTGAGGAGACAAGAAAGTAAGAAATCAGGAAAAAATTGGATGAAGGAAGTGACCTTCAAGAATGGGAAGTGTAAGACCGGTGGCTTGATACCCAGGAAGGGAGACGCCAGGTATGAAAGATATCCCAACATTGAGGTGACTGTTGAGATAAACAACAAAAGTAAATAAGGAATTATTAAGAAGAAGTTCACGTTGAACATGACCAATATCTTCCAGAGCATCCATGTTATCATTACCAAATCAGGAAAGAAAAGCGGATGACCATTGTTATCTTTTGGAGGCCATATGGATTGACCTCAATTTGAATAAGGATGCTATTATGAAGTTAGGTATAGACTATCGAGGTGGGAATGATGAATAAGATAATCTATCAAGGATATATGACTTGATTTATCCATGGAAGGATGCATGTACCTTTTTAAAGGTGGAATTAAGAATAGAACATCGGTAACTTAAAATGAATCCTAGGGGAATGCATAAAGGTTGGCATTTCACCCTTAATAGGGACAGTATGAGTTTTGACAGGATGAATTGGAAAGGATTAAGGTAATAACAACCTTTAAGGATCAGTGGAGAAATTTTTCAGAAGTATATAGACAATGGTTCTAGTATTAGTAAATGGTATTTTGATATACCCTGTATATAGGGAATACAGGAGGAACGATTGAAGAATAACCCTAGAGGTTTTACAAGGAAAAAGGTAATATTCAAAATTTTCAAGAATAGAAATGTTGATAAAGGAAATATGACGTAATTATATTGATGCCAAGTGAGGCACGTGTTAAACCACGAGAAGGTATGGATCGAACCAGTAATGGTCGAAATTGTTCAGGGCAATTAGGACTTAAGATAGAAGATGTTCTAAGTATAATTGAGAGTCAGTCATGACAGTGATTAACCTCTAAAGACTGAGGCAATAACTTATGGAAAAATGGTGATTTTTTTTTACTCATCAGATTTTAAGGAAAACATCTTCACATAAGCTGTGATTGAAATAAAGTAGAAAATTTATTTGGAGGTGGTTAAAATGACATTGACTGTAAGGAAATTTTACTATCAGGAAAGGCCAAAGAGGTGGCCGACACTTTAAAGGTAAGTGGATAATTATAGGCGCGTGTGCCAAAAGAATACAGTGATGATGGTTAAAAATGTGAAGGTTGAATTATGGTTTGGAAGATTGACATTCCTTCTGATGACTGTGCAATACCCAACCGTAATAGTAGTTGGTAAAGGTTTAATTCGTGTAATCGCCATGAACGGGCTATCTATCTTAGAAGGTCCTATCTTGAGATAAGCCAGGACCATGTTTCAAAAAGGACTAGATGAACCCTTGAGTTAATTCTTCTATTTAGGGCGTATGATTAAGAATGGTATTAACCTGCTATCGTTGCTTTGATTGAAACTCTTCTGCACTTTTATCTGCTTCATGTCATGTATGTATGTCAGGATCAGGAGTGTTCTTCATGAATCAGGAATGGTGATTATGTTACCTCCTTAGAAGGATTTGATACTAGATGTATGGACTTTGTATGGTTAGCTATTAAGACTTCAGGAAAAATGAATGACTACAGTGGGTCAGTGGTGGACCATAGTAAGGCAGCAATGATTCTGCGAGTAGTGAGCTGATTACAACCATGAGAGTTGTATTGGAATGGGTGTTGAGATTGAGTACCACTAATCGGGTCGTGGTAGTGTATAAGTTATCATTGATAGACTAATTAAGTAGAGTATCTACCTAGTGAATAATTATTCTTTCTTATCAATAGAGAGTCGTATTATTATACGAGGAAGGTTGCGGTGCAAGCATAGAATTCTAGTAACGATGATGTATAGAATGAGATCCCAGATTCGATTCTCGATGTCGAGGGAGTTTCAAAGGTGATTATGTATAAGCTCGAGGAAGAGTGTGGGTCCATAGAATGATGGACGGGATAGCGAAAATATTTAGGCATGGGAAATACGAGGCTATAATGCTTGATGCTGATATAAATACGTATATGTTTTATTCTCCTATGACAAACCTCTATAGTTCAGAGGTAGATTCCAAGCCAGATATTTTGTGGCAGTATATTTTTTTCATATATACAATTCTCTTCAGTTCGTTCTTTTCTCTTCTTTTCATTTCATGTAAGCTGAGAAGAACAACCCTTCCAGAAGGGGAGGTATTGCCGAATGACTATCTATCTTTGTGATAGAAGCCTAGTAGGATACCACATGTTGTTTAATTGCTTGTCAAGTACTAAAGGCTGGCCACCTTCTGTACTAACTATGCGATATAACAAGTGTTCATGATCATAGTGATCTCTCAACAAATTCCTTTACTTCTATTTGATTGATCAAATTTTGGAAAATAGAAACAACTGAAAAAGGAGTAATAAAGTGGTGGTAGTATGCGGAATGGAAACACATTCGTGATACTAAGGTTGACGTGGTTATTAAAAGGTTATAGAACGCTAACGAGCAAAAGTATAACCAGTATAATATTAGGAACGGAAGGTAGTAGCGATTACGAACTGGAAAAGAATGGGTATTGAGAAGCAGAAGCTCTAATGCTAAAAGCAATAATGAGAGTCTGTGCAATAGACTTGAAAGAATTTGGAATGATCACTTAACGCGGATTTAGTTATATCACGACAATAGATCATATGTCATTATCGAGATGTCGCCTTATGAGATCCTTGAGGGAAGACAATGTCGATCTCCCTTATGTTAGGATGAAGTTGTAGAGCGCAAGATGCTCGGACCCGCAGTAGTCCAAAGGACCAAGGATATGATAGATCTAATCAGAGGACGGCTGGTAGTAGCCCAAGAGGGACATGATAAGTATGTTGATTTGACACGAAAGGATAAAGAGTATGAAATAGGGGACCTGGAAATGTTATAGGTATCCCTTGGAAAGGATTGATGAGGTTTGGAAAGAAAGGAAAGCTAAGTCTACAATTTGTTGGACCCTTGGATATATTAAGACGTTTGGGAAGTTAGCATATGAGCTAGCCCTAACCCCGAACATGTAGCAGGTCGTAACGTGTTTCACGTATCAATGTTAAGGAAGTGTAATTCAGATGCCAGATAAATAGAGGCATATGAGCGCATAGATATGCAACCCGACGTAACCTATATGGAGCAACCAGGAAGGGTTATAGAGTGAAAAGGAACAAGTGCTTAGGAGAAGGATTATCAAACTAGGCAGAGTTTGGTGGTAGAACCACAATGTGGGAAAATTGACTCGAGAGTTAGAAAGTGTAATGCTAAGAAAGTATCCCCATTTGTTTTCTATCTGATTCCGGGACGGAATCCTTTTAAGGAGGGGAGACTGTAATAACCCCAATTTTTGAGAAATTTTGAAACCCTTATGAATAGTGTTTTTGTTGAACGAGAAAACTTTTCATGCCACGCTATGTAGGGGTTCTGTTATTGATCTTATGGGATATTATTAGTACTCTATATGGTATATAAGTGTATGTAAAGATCGTCAGAATCCAATTCCGAACACTTTGATTTTTCCCGGAAATCCACTAGATACGGAAAGAATTGAGAAAAAGGTAACAGGATAAAAAGGATTTAAATTAAAGGATTATAAGAGAGGATCATAGAAGGAATACAATATATTGAGAAAGGTTAAGGGAACCTAAGTAATAAGATCCCGGGTATGATCCCTCAAACGATAAACGAGAACGAAAGATAAGCGAACCGTAAAACAAATAAGTGACCAAGAGACAAGCTTGTACAAGAAGCCAGGGATTGTGACATCATCAAACCACAAGGTGTGGACAAGTGGGAGCATTATGACATGTGCAAGGTGACACAAGCATGACATGGGAAGGAAGGAGGTGTGGTGGCTTTTTAACCACACAAATTCAAGGGCAACAAGGTAATTAACTAAATCAAACACAAAAACAAGCCAACCAAGCCAAGCAAAATCATTTTCATCAAAGTCAAAAAGAAACCAAGGCATGGTTCATCATGCTCTCGGCTTTTTACTATTGCAAATGGGCAAGAATTCAAAAACTCAAGATCCAAGCCTCCTAAATTAGTGAGTTAATTCCCTAATCATCTTCATGCTTAGTTAGGGCTATATCATGAGTTTAAGCCATCAATTCCTTCTCAATCTTCTTCATTTAATCAAAGAAGAAGACAATAAATAGTGTTTTCAAGTTTTTAACTTGAAGTTTTCTTGTTTTCCTTGAAGATCCAAGCATTCCTAAGACTTCTCAAAGCTTCTTAAGGCTTCCTAGCTCCTCCCACCACTTCAAGGAAGGTATACCATCTCCAAACCCTAGATTCCTATGTATTATAAGATGATTTTGATTAGTAGGGTGATATGGTAGCTTAATGTTGGTGATTTAGAGTTTGGGATTGAATTGGTATTGAAATGGAATGGTAAATGTTGTTGTTTTGATTAAAAGAACTTAAGTATGATTAAAAGTTAAGCTTAGGAATAAGTATGAATGATTAAATTGAATTGGTTGGGGTTGTTATGATGTGATAAGGATGGATGTTGGTTGTATGTTGGATTTGAGGTTGATTTGGAATGGTTTTGAATGGTTTAAAATATTGGAAATCGCGTAAACATAGTCGTCGTAACGTCCGATTTTCTTTGGACTGTTTTTGTGCATAGCATTAGGACCCGAGAACCCCCTGCTATATTATGACCACTGCCATGTTTAGATAGCTCATGTTACGAGCTTCGTTTTGATATGTAGTTCGTTCGATTCCGATGCACGGTTTAGGAGAAACGACCGTTTCAAATAACGGCATTTCGCGAACGAAACTTTTCCCCTCGCCTTACTTTGAAACATAGGTTAAAGACCAAAAAGGGTTAATTAATGTATGAAACATTTATGGTAAGTGTGTTAGGCAGTTGGTAAGACACTCGCGAAGGAATCGCTTTAAAACACGTAAAGGTTAAATTATTAAAAATGGTGGAGCCGAGGGTACCCGAGTGACTTAAGCGAATCAGTGAGCGCAAAACAAGCGTTAGAGTCTAAGTTAGTTAAAGTATAGATTTACAAGTGATTTTGGTTTAATTCCAACTTACTTGTTGTTTATAGGTTACCAGACTCGTCCCGAGCCTTTTATCACCCCAAGTCGCTCAGGCAAGTTTTCTACCCGTTATACTGTTGTTGTGATGTATATATGTACTTGCATTATCTTGCGATAGATGCATGTTGGTTAATTAGCAAATGTTGCAATATATTGAAGCATGCTGCTATTATATATATATATATATATATATATATATATGCATGCCTGTTTCGTATTCTTGCTATATATATCTGTTGATTCAGTTGATAATACCTATGCTAGAGGATAGCGGTAACTTGCATATACCCTTAGTATAGGGACCCAAAAGGTGGAAATATTTTCTAAACCGGGAGTCGAGGATCCCGAGTAGATTTTGTATATATGTATATATATATATATATATATTTATATATATATGGTTATAGTTTTCAAAACTATTAATCGAATAAGGTTTATTCGATAACTTTATTTTATTTAATGAATATTATTATGAATATTCATTCGAGGGCTTATGACTTCTTTATTTTATTTAATGAATATTATTATGAATATTCATTCGAGGGCTTATGACTTCTTTATTTTATTTAATGAATATTATTATGAATATTCATTCGAGGGCTTATGACTTCTTTATTTTATTTAATGAATATTATTATGAATATTCATTCGAGGGCTTATGACTTCTTTATTTTATTTAATGAATATTATTATGAATATTCATTCGAGGGCTTATGACTTCTTTATTTTATTAAATGAATATTATTTGAATATTCATTCGAGGGCTTATGACTCAGTTTATATTATTATTGAATATTACTTGGATATTCAATCGAGGATGTATGACTCCTTTATTTTATGAATATTATTTATAATATTCATTTGAGGTATTATGACTCCGCTTATTACTGAAATATATTCTTTATTTTATTAAAGAATAAGGTGTCAATAATCAAACTTATTTTCGATTATTCAAATAAAGATAATACTTTCATATAAGTGTATCTTTGGTTATTTAATACTCGTTTCAAGTATAAGTTTTAATACTTCTACTTCAATTATTTTTATAAAGATTATTCTTTATGGAAATATTATTTAAATAATAATATTCAGTCATTTTCTAAATATTCTGGGGACTGATTTACTTCATTAAATCAGCTTTACTCCAAACACTCTATAAAGTGTTTTCGAGTCTTCAAAATGATTTTTAAAAGTTAGAGCGGATCCCAAAACTCATTTTTATATTTAAGATCTTCCTTTTAAAGGGGATTTAAATACTCGTTCAAAACCTGAGGGATCCGGCTCTATGGTGTATTTTATATTCGCAACAAGGTTGCTGTTTTGATAAATGAATTGATTACTTGCCCAATGTTCGGGAAGTAAGCCCATCAAATTGAGTCGGCATAAGCGACAGGCCGGGGTACGGTCTATCAAAGTGTAAGTGGCTGGGTGGCAGTCCATCAACGCGTAAGAGGCCGGGTGGCGGTCCAGCACAAGGTCCTTATGTGGCCAGGGTGATGACCGGTGGGGGATTCATCCATCTACTAGTAGAAAAGGTTACTTATTGGTATCTTTGCCTGATCAGCAAGATATCTGGTTTATGCCAAAATTCTTTTCCTTTCCAAAAAAATTCATTGGATATTATAACTCTGTTCATACTTTACATGACAGAGATTTTCAGGAAATGTATGAGATATATATATATATGGATATATATATCAGGACTTAATGAAGTATCTCGTAACTTCGTTATTTATAATGATATTTCAAAGATTGAATCTATTCAAGTCTTATCTTGTAGTCTCATCTGGGTGATGAACTTTGAAACTAATTATAACTTGAACGGTGGTAGTTCAAGTAGTATTTGGAAAAGATATAAGTATATTGGAGTATCTTGTAACTTCATTTTTTAAACTTATATCTAGTAAATGATTATCTTATGCATGACAAAGATTTTCAGAAAAACGTTGAGACAAGGTTAGATATATGAGATCACCTTGCAACGGTATTTTTATACAGTTATACACTGGAACTCTGTGTGTATTATGCATGGAAGAGGACTTCCCATATTTTGAAAAGTATATATGTATATATATACTGAATATTTTGCGACTTCATCGCTTTAAGATATCAACTTGGTTCATTTCTTTTGACCAAGACCTTTATGAGTACTATGAGAAGGCTCATATATTGTTAATAATTATGCATATTATTTTGGTGGGCTTGCTGCTCACCCTTGCTTTCTTCTTTCATCACACAACAACAGATAGAAAAGATGAACAGAACCAAGCTCCCGATTCGCAAGCGATTAGGAGACGTTCCGCAGTTTTCTAGAAGCATTGATGCCGCCGTAGCTGAGGTAGGAACTACCAATAGGCTAGGCTTTCAACTTTTGATGGACCAGATTTATTTATATTTATGAATTATAATAATGGCAAAGAAATGTAAATTTATTCAGAAAACCTTTTAAGGTGTATTGGCAGATAATTGTGGAATAAAATGACTTGTGGTTATTTTTGGATGTTCATCTCTGAGACTATAACGTGTGGTGTGTGTGTTTATTGTGGGGTCACAGTACAGAGTAGTTGAGTAATTATTAAGATTGGGTGTTATGAAGGGAAATGGAACTCGTGACGACCCGGATCCCCGACCCCGGATCTGGGGGTGTTACATCTAGTCATTAAAACTAATCATTCATAACTTAGGCTAATACTCCAAAGCGGTGCTACATGAAACCCTTGTCTGATCGCTCTGGCTCTGCACACTACCATGGATCAAGAAATGCGGGCACGCACGACATCCCTAACCTGCTCCATCAAAGAGGTGATGAGGTCTAAGATAGTCGCAATTAGAGCTGGATCAACCTGACCCTCAAGATGGCCTCTAGCTGTAATTTGGGTGGTAGCCTCAATCATGTCCATGCTATAAGCTAATCCTGCCAGAAGTACCCCGCCCTCAATCCTTGGTGCAGTAAGTCGATCCAATAGATCACTCCTAACATTACGGGCCTCCGAAAGGCCACCCAAAGTCATATAATAATCAACGATAAGAGAAGCCTGAGTGGTAGCATCTAGCAGTCCATGGGGTGCAGGTGGTGCAGACCCAGGGGATCCAAATGGATAACCAAGCACGGTATCAGGTGACAATGGTGCAGGAGATAAAGGTGGCATTTCCTCAGTAGGTGTTGGGCTCTGCACAGGGGAGGGAACAGGAATTGGTGGAACCTCATGGATGTCTACAGGAACCTCTGGAAGAGGGTCTGATACTGGTATAATTGGTGTCGTGGAAGGCCCCACTCCTTCTGCCCTCATTATCCTCTGTGCCCTTGGTAACTCTTCATCTCTAGTGCCACCCTCGCGACCATTCTAGCTCTGGTAGTCGCCCTGACTATGGTCATCAATTCCTCAGCGGTCCTCTCTTTATTCTCGTCAGGACCCTCCACGAGATCCTCCTCAGCAGCAATCCCTTCTGGGATAACATCCTCAACTGCAATATTCCCAATATTAATCTCATCCGGTCCCTCGTTAGGGTACTCTATCGGATTCACAATTTGATCTCCAACATGTAATAAAACATCCTCATGCTGATGCTCCTGAACCTCAGGGTTCGGTGCCCCGCTGCCCTATATGATCACGAACTATGTTACTATCATGATATTTATAAAGGTTCCCATAAGGGTTTTAACTGTCAGTACTATGTTAGGTAGTCCGACTATGAATTTGGCAAGAGTTCTTATTTATCTTAGTGAACTTATTATTTTAACGTCACTTCATCTCTGAGGTTTATAACGCTTAGCTCTGATACCATTTCTGTAACACCCCCAAATCCGGGGTCGGGGATCCGGGTTGTCACGAGTTCCAATTCCCTTAACAACTCTTAATCATAATAAACAACCAACCACTACGTACTGTGACCCCACAATACACACACACACACACCACAAGTTATAGTCTCAGAGATTGTTAAGGCGAAAACACGCGCTAATATTCACGCAAGTATACGCGTTCGCAAGTAGTATAAGATATAAATCAGCTTCGTTCCCACAGAGACTGGTTTAGGTTAAGTTCAATTTATGCACCTATGCAACAATGTATGGTTATCGCTCAATGCTAAGACAAATAACAAATTGGGTTTTTATTAAACTAAGAGATTATATTAAATAACATTAACTAAGAGAATTGAGGTTGAATTACTATATATGACAAACATGGGATTCTAACTTCATTAAATACTTCATTAAATAGCCTTATTGTTCTTAACCTTAGCATGTGATGGTGATGACACTAATCAGATAACACGAAACTGATAAACGCCAACTTTCATTGCACGAGTACCATTCTACCAGACATCCACAAAAGAGATAGAAGCTGAAAAGGCACCAATTATATTGAGACCCTATATGTCTATAGAATTTGACAACATAACGGTTTAAGAACAAGTTATCTATCTTGATTACATAGGGCAAGTAAAACGGTTAGAGTTACCTACGAATCATGCATACACATACATGAACCTATGCTAGCATGGCAAGTTCTAAACCTCTATATTCACTGTCGCTTTAATAGAGATTAACACGCTATCTTATATGTTAGCTACGCACATAAGACGAATAAGCACAACCAATACTAGGATATCAATCAATCACCACACACCAAGATATCGAAACAATTAACTATTGAAATCCATAAGTAAATCCGCTAGAACCCCATGACAACGATTAGCCCATAATCGAACTCATCATCACCATGGGTTCCAATGAAAGCATGGTATAAACAAGGTCTTAATAAACTAAATAATAATCAAAGTACGAATAAACGAGATCTAGGTTCAACAAGAACGAAAATGAGCATCCAAAGTTACAACTAATTCAAAGAATCACAAGTTGAAAACAAGATCGTCTTTTTCGGAGTTGTTCTGTGCTTCTAGGTCTTCTCCTTGGTATCCCAATCTTCCCGGATGATGAAAACCCTTTTTTTAAGTATATATACGCCCTTAGTGGACCTGGACCCTTAAACTCGTCAAATTCTACTCAAAAAAGGCTTTTTCAGCGAAATCAGCGACCAGCCGCGCCCTGAGCGGCCGCTCAGCTCTCCTGAGCGGGCGCTCAGCTCTCTGAGCGGGCGCTCAGCTACTGACTGGAAAAATATTCTGATGAATCTTGTTTTGACCATAACTTGAGTTCTACTCGTCAGAATTAGGCGATTCAACTGCCCACGCGAAGCTATTGAGATTCTCTACAACTTGAGAATGGCCTTGACTTCCAATTCTGATCACTTTTCATTATATTTCCTTTAAAAGCTCTTTTCTTCATTTAACTGATACCTGAAATGCAATAACACAAAAACACATCAAAATACCAACAACTTGAGTCTAAAATACCAATTTAAGCTTGTAATAAAGCGTTCCAAGTGGATATAAATCCACTTATCACACCCCCAAACTTGAATCGATGCTTGTCCTCAAGCATAAACAGACTCAAAACTACAAAACAAACCTAATGCATGAATGCAACTATGTGAATGCAACTAAACGATAATGCAATCGATCCCCTCAGAATAACCATAACCAAATTAATAAACCAATGCCTCTAAGAATGCAATAACTTGAAACAGAGTTCGAATAAATCCCACAAACCAACTCACAAACCAGAAACATGCGTGTGTGAATGCTTAACAGATATACTCTCGATACTAGATCAATAACCATAACTTATCTATCATCGAAACAATCAAAAGTTTATAAACAGAATAGACAATAAACGCATTATGACTCATAACACCTCCTTTCTACTAGAGTTATACAAGGATTCACACTATTATTGAACACATAACACATATGCTTATTTGATCATGCAATGAATGAGGTCCCAAAAGACTTATACAATAATACCCATGTAGCGAGCGTTAGGTTAGCGGATCCCAGACTATAAAAGCCTTAGGTCACTAGGCACAAAGTCCCCTAGAACTTAATAACTCGAGTATTAAAGAGCTCACTCTTGATCAATTATGCATAAACACATACTTTTTTTCTTTCTTTTTTTTTCTCTTTTTTCTTTTTTTTTCTTTTTTTTTCAATAATTTCTGAATGAGTGTGTTTCGCTCCATCTCATTCAACCCTAGACTACTCATAAAAATATGAGCCGGCTACTAGCCATTTGACACCTAGCCTTACAACAACTAGCAATGAAATCCAAGTTTTTCTCCAGATAAAAAGAATTAGTGTTTTTATGTCATTACGAGAATATCACAAATTCTAAATATAACCAAGTGATTAAATCTCAACAACAAACAAGTATGATCATGATCTAGATCAAAAGCAACCCTATAAGTCTTTGTGAAAATATTTATTTCTGGCATGCAAATCAATTCATTAAGACTTAAACATCCCTCTATTCCTCATCACCACACTCAAATCAACATCAACTTACAAATATCATAGTTCATCTTAAGGGATCATGCTAAATATGCATGCAAATGCAACTATATGAAATTACATAAAGACAAACAAATATGTCCTAAATGAACAATCATACAAAAATATGAATGAACTATAACTAAACATGCAACATGAATCTATATGAATCTATATGGACACACACTACTAATCCTTATATTATCACCCCCAAACTTAAAATTTTCAATGTCCTCATTGAAGGTAATAATAAGGATTTCAGGCATACCTAGTCGTCGGAAAGATCACCCTCTTCGGGTGGAGGATCAGGTGGCCAATCAACCTCGCCACTAGTGTCTCGAACAACAGTACCGAAAGCATGTGTCAAATCTGCAGCAAAATGACGGTGAATGTCGTGCATGGCCTCCATACGCCTAGTTACTCACCTGTACTGCTCATCACCAACACCAGTCCTATCAACTACCTGCTGCACATGAGAAGAACCCTCTATAGGTACTGGAGGATCCGTTCGGCTACCCTCTACATCATCAAAGATATATCCCAACCCCTTGTCAGGGGGTGCACCTAAGAATGAATAACTCAAGTGATCTGGTAGTGGGTGAAGCTCAAGTGTGGAAACATCTTCAATAGATGGCTCGAGACGATCCTGAGAAATTTTCAGCTTTGCTAACCCAAGAGAATCGAATGGCACATCCAACTTCCTCTTCCACAGAGGTGCATTCAAAACCTGAATTTGCTCTACTTTAAGGCACTCCTCTTTAGATGTGGGTAATTTTATTTCCTTGAACATATTGAAAGTGACCTTTTGATCATGAACCTTCATCGTAAGCTCTCCTTTTTGCACATTGATCATAGTTCGGCCTGTAGCCAAGAATGGTCTTCCCAAGATAATGGGAATCTTCTTATCTTCCTCGAAATCAAGAATTACAAAGTCAGCAGGGAAGAAGAGTTTATCCACCTTGACCAAGACATCCTCCACTAAACCTCGTGGATAAGCGATGGAATGGTCAGCTAGTTGCAATGACATGTATGTTGGTTTCGGCTCAGGCAGACCAAGCTTCTTGAAGATAGATAAGGGCATCAGACTGATGCTAGCTCCTAAATCACATAAACACTTGTCGAACGACAAGTTTCCGATGGTGCAAGGAATAGTGAAGCTTCCAGGATTTTTAAGCTTCAGAGGCAACTTCTGTTGCAGCACAGCACTGCATTCCTCCATTAGAGCAACGGTCTCTAAGTCATCGAGCTTCACTTTCCGAGAGAGAATACCTTTCATAAACCTCGCATAGCTAGGCATCTGTTCAAGAGCTTCAGCGAAAGGTATGTTGATATGAAGTTTCTTGAACACCTCCAGAAACTTCTCAAACTGTTTATCCAGCTTTTTCTTCTGCAGCCTTTTAGGAAAAGGAGGTGGAGGATAAATCTGTTTCTCCCCTGTATTACCCTCAGGAGGGGTGTGTTCCACAGTAGTCTTCCTTAGTTCCACCTCTACTTCCTTCTGCACATCTTCTTCAGCCACAACTGCATTTTCTGAATCTTGAGATTTTTCTGGCTCTTCGTCTTGCTGAACTTGGGGGCTTGCGACCTTTCCAGACCTTAAGGTGATGGCGTTCACATGTTCTTCAACTTCCCTCTTGCCTGGATTTGTTTCTGTATTACTAGGAAGCGTTCCTGGTGGTCGATTCAATAAGGCATTAGCAATTTGCCCTATTTGGTTCTCCAGATTCTGGATAGAAACAGCCTGGCTTTGGCATATAAGAGCCTGGTTTTTGTACATAAGCCTCAACTCCTCCAATTCATATTTTTCATTCGAAGATAGACCTGCATCATTAGTTTGTTGTTGAAGTTGGAGTTGTTGTCTTGGTGTAAATTGTTGCTGAAAACCAGGAGGGTTAAATAGCTTATTTGCAAACTGCTGGAATGGCTGTTGCATCGCATTCTGATTGTTGCTCCAGCTGAAGTTAGGATGATTCCAGTTGTCAGGATGATTAGTGTCTGGAACTGGTTGCTGCGATCTCTGAAAGTTACTCACAAACTGAGCTGAGTCGCTAGATATAGCGCATTGTTCTGTCGCATGCGGACCTGCACACAACTCACAAACACTAATTATCTGCTTAACACCATAGTTAGCCAGAGAATCGATCTTCATAGACAACGCCTTTAGTTGAGCAGTGATAGCCGTAGCTGTATCCACTTCAAGAACTCCTGCTACCTTGCCCTGTAGATATCTCTGGGTTGGATACTGATATTCATTAGCAGCCATCAGTTCAATTAGATCATAAGCTTCCTTATAGCTCTTTGCCCATAATGCTCCGCCTGATGCTGTATCGAGCATGGGTCTGGACTGTGCTCCCAACCCATTGTAAAAACAAGTGATGATCATCCAATCAGGAATTCCATAATGAGGACACTTCCTAAGCATCTCCTTGTAGCGCTCCCAAGCTTCACTTAGCGATTCTCCCGTTTGCTGCACAAATTGAGTAATAGCATTCCTGAGTGCAGCTATCTTCGCCATAGGGAAGAATTTAGTAAGAAACTTCTGAGCAAGATCTTCCCAAGTAGTAATCGAACCAGCTGGTAGAGAGTGTAACCAACTCTTAGCCTTGTCCTTCAGAGAGAATGGGAACAGTCTCAGCTTCACAACATCTTCAGAAACACCGTTGAACTTGAAGGTGTCGCATATTTCAATGAAATCCCAAATGTGTGTATTGGGATCTTCCGTTGGAGAACCCCCAAACTGGACTGAAGTCTGTACCCATTGAATTATACCAGGCTTGATCTCAAAGGTATTAGCTTTGATAGCTGGCCGGACAATGCTAGATTGAATGTCATTGATCTTGGGTTGAGAAAAATCCATCAAGGCTTTCGTTCGTGCTGCTGGATCTCCCATTGTAATGAGTACCTGAAACACAAACAAATAAACCGTGAAAGTAAAAGAATCCGAGTCAGTGAACTTTAACGACCACTGATGACAAGCACATAAACTAAAAATTAACACCGAGTCCCCGGCAGCGGCGCCAAAAACTTGTTAGGGCGAAAACACGCGCTAATATTCATGCAAGTATACGCGTTCGCAAGTAGTATAAGATATAAATCAGATTCGTTCCCACAGAGACTAGTTTAGGTTAAGTTCAATTTATGTACCTATGCAACAATGTATGGTTATCGCTCAATGCTAAGACAAATAACAAATTGGGTTTTTATTAAACTAAGAGATTATATTAAATAACATTAACTAAGAGAATTGAGGTTGAATTACTATATATGACAAACATGGGATTCTAACTTCATTAAATACTTCATTCAACAGCCTTATTGTTCTTAACCTTAGCATGTGATGGTGATGACACTAATTAGATAACACGAAACTGATAAACGCCAACTTTCATTGCACGAGTACCATTCTACCAGACATCCACAAAAGAGATAGAAGCTGAATAGGCACCAATTATATTGAGACCCTATATGTCTATAGAATTTGACAACATAACGGTTTAAGAACAAGTTATCTATCTTGATTACATAGGGCAAGTAAAACGGTTAGAGTTACCTACGAATCATGCATACACATACATGAACCTATGCTAGCATGGCAAGTTCTAAACCTCTATATTCACTGTCGCTTCAATAGAGATTAACACGCTATCTTATATGTTAGCTACGCACATAAGACGAATAAGCACAACCAATACTAGGATATCAATCAATCACCACACACCAAGATATCGAAATAATTAACTATTGAAATCCATAAGTAAATCCGCTAGAACCCCATGACAACGATTAGCCCATAGTCGAACTCATCGTCACCATGGGTTCCAATGAAAGCATGGTATAAACAAGGTCTTAATAAACTAAATAATAATCAAAGTACGAATAAACGAGATCTAGGTTCAACAAGAATGAAAACGAGCATCCAAAGTTACAACTAATTCAAAGAATCACAAGTTGAAAACAAGATCTTCTTTTTTGGAGTTGTTCTGTGCTTCTAGGTCTTCTCCTTGGTATCCCAATCTTCCCGGATGATGAAAACCCTTTTTTTTAAGTATATATACGCCCCTAGTGGACCTGGACCCTTAAACTGGTCAAATTCTACTCAAAAAAGGCCTTTTCAGCAAAATCAGCGACCAGCCGCGCCCTGAGCGGCCGCTCAGCTCTCCTGAGTGGGCGCTCAGCTCTGCTGAGCGGGCGCTCAACTACTGACTGGAAAAATATTCTGATGAATCTTATTTTGACCATAACTTGAGTTCTACTCGTCAGAATTAGGCGATTCAACTGCCCACGCGAAGCTATTGAGATTCTCTACAACTTGACAATGGCCTTGACTTCCAATTCTGATCACTTTTCATCATATTTCCTTTAAAAGCTCTTTTCTTCATTTAACTGATACCTGAAATGCAATAACACAAAAACACATCAAAATACCAACAACTTGAGTCCAAAACACCAATTTAAGCTTGTAATAAAGCGTTCCAAGTGGATATAAAATCCACTTATCTGAGATGAATACCAAAAATAACACAAGTCATTTTATTCCACAATTATAAGTCATTATAGCACAAAAGGGTTTCTGAATAAATTTACATTTCCTTGCCATTATTACAATTCATATAGATACATAAGTCTGGTGCATCAAAATTTGAAAGCCTAGCCTATTGGTAATTCCTACCTCAGCTACTGCGGCATCAACGCCTCCAGAAAACTGCGGAACGTTTCCTAACCGCTTGCAAAATGGGAGCTTGGTCCTGTTCATCTTTTCTAACTGTTGTTGTGTGATGAAAGAAGAAAGCAAGGGTGAGCAACAAGCCCACCGAAATAATACGTATAATAATTAACAATATATGAGCATTCTCATAGTACTCATGAAAGTCTTGGTCAAGAAGAAATGAACCAAGTTTGATATCTTAACGCGACCAAGTCGCAAAATATTCAGTATATATGTATATATACTTTTCAAAATCTTGGAAGTCCTCTTCCATGCATAATGTACACATAGTTCCAGTTTATAACTGTATAAAAATATCGTCGCAAGGTGTTCTCATATATCTAACCTTGTCCCAACGTTTTTCTGAAAATCTTTGTCATACATAAGATAATCATTTACTAGATATAAGTTAAAAGATGAAGTTACGAGATACTCCAATATACTTATATCTTTTTGTAAAACTACTTGAACTATCACTGTTCCAAGTATAATAAGTTTTCGAAGTTCATCACATAGGTGGGACTACCACATAAGACTTGCATAGATTCGATCTTTGAAATATTCTTGAATGAAATGAAGTTACGAGATACTTCATTAAGTCCCAATATATATATCCATATATATCTCTCATACATTTCCTGAAAACCTCTGTCATGTAAAGTATGAACAGAGTTGCAATATCCAATGAGTTTTGGAAAGAAATTTTTTTTGGCATAAACCCGATATCTTGCTGATCAGGCAAAGATACCAATAAGTAACCTTTTCTACTAGTAGATGGATGAATCCCCCACCGGTCATCACCTTGGTCTCATTAGGACCTTGTGCTGGACCGCCACCCGGCCTCTTACGCGTTGATGGACTGCTACCCAGCCACTTAAACTTTGATAGACCGTACCCCGGCCTGTCGCTTATACCGACTCAATTAGATGGACTTACTTCCCAAACGTTGGGTAAGTAATCAATTCATTTATCAAAACAGAAACCTCGTTGCGAATATAAAATACACCACCGAGCCGGATCCCTCAGGTTTTGAGCGAGTATTTAAATCCCCTTCGAAAGGAGGATATTAAATATAAATATGAGTTTTGGGATCCGCCCTAACTTTTAAAAATCATTTTGAAGACTCGAAAATATTTTAAAGAATGTTTGGAGTAATGCTGATTTAATAAAATAAATCAGTCCCAATATATTAGAAAATATCTGAATATTATTATTTAAATTATATTCCCATAAGGATAATCCTTATAAAAATAATTGAAGTAGAAGTTTTAAAACTTATACTTGAAATGAATAATAAATAACCAAATATATACTTATACGAAAGTACGATCTTTATTTAAATAATCAAAAATAAGTTTGATTATCGAAACATTATTCTTTAATAAAATAATGAATATTATTTAATAAAATAAGCGGAGTCATAAGTCCTCGAATGAATATTCAAAATAATATTCATTAAATAAAATAAACAGAGTCATAAGTCCTCGAATGAATATTCAAAATAATATTCATTAAATAAAGTTATCGAATAAACCTTATTCGATTAATAGTTTTGAAAACTATATCAATATATATATATAAATATATATATATATATTATACACGGGAACATCGACTACCGATTTAGAAAATGTTCACCTTTGGGTCCCCTATACTAAGGGTATACGCAACTACTGCTTATCTCTAGCATAGGTATTATGCAACTTATAAGCATTTGAATCAACAATTAGATATCAAGATTACAAAATAGGCATGCATATATACCATATCAGCATGCTCCAATATATCGCAAAATTTGCTAATAACAATCATGCACTTATCACAAGATAATGCATATACATATATTTACATCATAACAACAGTATAACGGGTAGAAAACTTGCCTGAGCGAATGGGGGTGATAAATGGCTTGAGACGAGTCTGGTAACCTATAAACAACATATAAGTTGGAATTAAACCAAAGTCGCTTAAGAATCTATACTTTAACCAATTAGACCCTAACCTTCACTTTTGCGCTTAATGATTCACTTAAGTCGCTCGAGTACCCTCGGCTCCACCATTTTTAATAAATTAACCATTAAGAATTTTAAGGCGATTCTTTCGCGAGTACCCTACCAACTGTATAATCCACTTTACATAATTGTTTCATATTCCAATTAGTCATTTAAGGACCTTAACCAAGGTTTCAAAGTAAGGTGAGGGGTAATGGTTCGTTCGCGAAACGCCGTTACTTAAAACAGTCGTTTCTCCTAAACCGTACATCGGATTCAAGCGAACCACATATCAAAACGAAGCTCGTAACATGAGCTATCTAATCATGGCAATGGTAAAAACCTAACAGTGAGTTCACGGGTCCTGAAGTTAAGAACAAAAACAGTCTAAAGTAAATCGGGCATTACGACGGCTATGTTTACGCGATTACCAAATTTAAACCACTCCAAATCAATCCACAATCAATCCCACAATAATTACTACAACCAAACTCCATCCATACTCTACTACAACAGCCCCAACATCTCAAGATTTCCAATTTATACTACTCTCAATCATGAACTAAAAGCTTATACTTAAGTTCATTAACTACTAATCAAGATTTACAACTTCAAAAACATTACAAAACCAACCCAACTCTAAATATACAATAATCATGCTTCTCATGAACTATACTACTCATAACAAGCTCTTAACATTCAATAATAAGGCTAGGTTAAGAGATTATACCTTCCTTGAGAGTAGGAGTAACTAATGAGCTTGAAACAACCTTTGGAAATCCTTACTAAAGCTTTATCTAAACAAAAACACAAGATCAAAATTTCAAGTTCTTGAAAACACTATTCACTCTCTTCTTCCATGAATTATTGGAAGAGATTGTGAAGTAAATGGAAGCTTAGATTCATAGGATATCTATATCTATGTACAAGGAACCTTGGATAATTACCTCACTAATTATCAAAGCTTGGAACTTGAATTTGGATTTTCTTTTCTTTGAAAAAGAAAAGAGGCCGAGAGCTTCTTTTTAGAAATGCAAAGTCAACTTCTCAAATTTGCTTTTGTGTTATGATTATTGTTGGCTTGGTTGCTTCCTTTTGTTTTGTTTAATTAAATTGTTACCATGGTAAAAATTGTGTGGCTTATAATCAACCAACAAATCCTTCCCATTTGGTCATGCTGATGTCATCTACTTATGTCATCTTCCCACACTTGTCTTCTTCTTGTTGGTGTGATGACATCATCATCACTAACCTCTTTGACTAACTCCTAATTACTTGACTAATGATCGCTGATCTGTTATACGGTTCACTTAACTTTCATTTTCGTTTATCGTTTGAGGGATCATACTCGGGATCTTACTACTTGGGTTACCTTAACCTTTCTCAATACATTATATTCCTTTTATGATTCTCTCTTATAATCCTCGAATTTAACTCCTTTTTATCCTGTTACCTTATACTCAATTCTTTCGGTATCTGGTGGATTTTTGGGAAAAATCAAAGTGTTCGAATTTGGATTCTGACGATCTTTACATACACTTATATACCATATAGAGTACTAATAAGATATCAGAATAACAATAAAAGAACCTCTACAAAGTGAGGCATGAAAAGTTTTCTTATTCAGCATAATCAGCAAAATCACTATTCATAAGGGTTACAAAAAGTCCAAAATTTTGGGGTTATTACAACATCCTTATCTAGCGACGCGATTTTCAGATGACGGTGATGGAAGATTCTTTTATCCCTGGATTGTCTAATCATTCGGAGTCTTTATTCGGAAGACTATTATCTGATTCACGCTCTGCTCTTCCACCGGTGGTAGCCATGTCACTTCTTATTGCAGCGATTGCACCTTTTCAATGTTGGATTTTAATCACAGCGGGGGCATGACAAAACACTTTTACACATATAAAATCCCAATAAAAGCATATAAATCGTGGTAAAAACGAGGGGATCGAATCTAACCTTTAAAATAATTCGGAGACAACGATCAGAGATCCTTAGCAGTTGCTCCTCAAGTGTGAAGCACTCCACCGGTATCCACCAAGAAAACGATGTTAAGGAGGAGGAAGGAGGTGGAGAGAATTGGGTTTTCCAAACTTTTTGGGTTTTGGGGTTCGAATAAAAATAGGGTCTATAATAGTATATTTATAGGCAAAATTTTCAGCTGAAATTTTCCCATAAATATTATTATTATCCCATTTATTATTCTCATTAATAATTAAAAGACCTTTTAATTATTAATCCTTTTTCTAAACACTTTAGAAATAATTCTCTCTCTTGATTTAATTTCCAAAAATTAAATTCTTTAATTAATAATATTAAGAACTTTTCTTAATTAATTTATAATCAATTAAATCTCATTTAATCAATTATTAAATTTTCTAATTAATTATTTATTTCATAAATAAATAATTATTAGCCATTATTAATTAATTTCTCCACCATTAAATCATTCTCTTTTTATGGTGTGACCCTGTAGGTTCAATATTAAGTCGGTAGTAGAAATAAATAATAATAAAACTATTTTATCATTATTTATATAAATTCTCTAATTTATTAAATATGATTAATTAATTAATCACATTTATTCTACATCGTGAGGGATACTTCTCAGCATATCGCGACTATCCGGATAATATGAATTCACTGCTTAGAATACCAAGAACCTATTCAGTGAATAGTTACCGTACAATAAACTCCTTCTACCCTACAATGTCCCGATTAAATACAAGGCATGGATCTCGTGTCAAGCCTATCTAATTAAATCACTTGCTTACCATTTACTATGCGTAGTTCTATGCAAATTAGAAACTCCTTTCTAATTTCATTTACTCTGGCAAGAGATTCCTGAACTAGCATAAGTGGATCAGCCTTGAACATTCGCTTCCTTCACTGGAAGGTGTAGATCCTTTATTGATCATACACTATCTTCGTGTACAAATTCCTATACCCAGTAGAGCCCTAATAATTGTCCCTGGAGACTAAGAACTAAACCAAAGCATAGTTCAGTGTACACAAGATGACTATGATGACCTCAAGTCTAAGGATACTTGCACCACTATCACTATGTGAACAACTGCTGACACGTGAGTGAACTCCATCAGTTGTTCAGCTGTGCGAGTCATGTTTAGTGAACTTATTCCATAATAAGCACCTACATACTAGCTATAGTGTCACCACACAAATGTCTATGAGAACAGACATCCTTCATAATGAAGCAAGCATAGTATGTACCGATCTCTGCGGATTATTAATTACCAGTTAGTAATCTTATGACCAGGAACTATTTAAGTTTAGAGTTATCATCTTTTAGGTCTCACTATTATGATCTCATCATAATCCATAAAAAGCTTTACTCTAAACTATGGTATATCTTATTTAAACACTTAAATAGATAGAGCCCGTAATAAAAACAAAATAAGTCTTTTATTAATATCAATGAAATCAAAACAGATTACACAGGAAGTTAATCCTAAATCCTAATACATCATCTTAAGTACATGGTTGATAGGGATAAATAAATTATGGTAGTATAATTAAATACTGCAGGGTATGGGCTGCTAGGCCCAATAAAAAGATATATGATACTCAGACCGGAAAGGTTAAGCCTGATGGACCAGATCAGGCCTGATGGAATAAAAAAGGCCCAAAAGCCCTGATTATTAATTAATTTCATAATTAATTAATAAGGGAAAAATCAGCTATAGAGAAGAGTCCCGATAAGGATATAAATCCTTATAAATTAGCCTCAAGGGGACCTAAAAGGATAAGGAATCAGTTTCCTACTATCTAGGACTCCAAAGTCCATTCTAATTATGAGACTTGCCCATCAAGTCTCCTACACTAAGTCCAATTCAAGGACTCCTAACATCTATATAAGGGGTCTCACCCCACAGATCAGAACTACATTTTTTGACTTGATCCTTGGCAATCAGCAAGGTACGTAGGCATCTTGTTAAGGCAGATTGAGTCACGAAACACAAGAGCAGTCAAATCGAGCCTTGAAGCTCACGTTCCTTAGTACTAAATACAGCAATTATATATACTAGTTTTAATCCATAACAATGGTCATTCACAGATGATCCCTCAGACATCCTACAACCGAACAGCTCCTTCGATATCTCATATCGAGCTGTCCTCCCCGCCACATCATACAACTCTTGTAGATGCATGAGGATAATATGAGCATCCATATGCTCATGTTGCTTCTGTAGCTCAATGTTCATGGAAGCTAGCATGATGCATTGAGCAACATTTGCATCATCTATCCACCTACGATACACAACATGTTCATCATTATGTGCATCAGTAGCAGGTTCAGTAGGCTTAGGTGAGTCAATCACGTATTCCAGCTTCTCAATCCTGAGAACAATTCTCAAGTTTCGAAGCCAGTCAACATAATTAGGACCAGTCAATTTGTGAGCATCCAGTATACTCCTGAGTGATAGTGCAGAAGACATAACATACAAAGTAAATCTGTAAATGATAAACACATAACAACACTTAGCAAATAATCGATTTCATTTCAAAACACTATATAAATCGGGTCTTTATTCATAAGTGGCTCCCACTAGTTTACCTAATTTATTCAACCCCCTACGTGAAAAATTAAGCATTCATAATGCTAGTGGGAATAGGGATCCTACATTCCATTACACAACCCCGGCTGTAGCACGAACCGCCATGTAATGTTCAATAGGCAGACAACTCTTGTCAATTACATCTAATGTTATTCCCTAATCAAACTTTAGCCTCTTGAATAATTGAGTCTCGGCTGTGGCACGACAAACTCAATATTCTAAGTCAAGTCTAACCCAACATTCCGTACAGTTGAATCAGTCCCCAAAGGCCCACGGCTGTAGCACGTACCGACCTTTAGATTCTTATTCAATGTACACATCTCTATGTAATAGACAAGTATTTCTTATTTCGAAATCAAAGCCCTCGGCTGTAGCACGAACCGACAATGATTCAAAAATAAGAACTACTTTTCTATCATGTTGGAAGGCTATGACCGACACAAGCCCGAAGTATCATTGGCCAATTACTACTTGATATTATTTAATTTTAGAGGGATTATATTACGTTACAATCATAATCATATTATAAAGAGATTCTTCCTTTTAAATTAAATATTTCAAATCAATAATCAATAATCAGATGATTCCCAGATCGGGTGGAGCATTGTCAAGAGGCGTCACTTAATAACCCTTTCTTGCAGATAGAAATCTGTTGTTGACAGAATCATCCTTTCTCTCATATCGAAAATTCATATTCAATTACGTGTTTCCCAAACACAAGAATCTCATGATTGTATTCATAATATTGTTATTAAGGTTATGAAACAATTTCACTATACTAGGTTGTCTAACAAACGCCTTATGTTCATTCAAGTTCACCTAAATCTATCATCGCATGATAAACTAAGCATATATCACATATATCAACATGAATAAACATCAAGGTAGGCATATTACATCATCTAGCATATTGGTCTAAGCATTATACATCTCTATGTATCACATGAAGCATTTAAAAGCAATTAAAACAGTCAAAAACAGCTTTAAAACACTTCATGGAAATATAAATAGTTCAAAACTTTTATATAAACTAAAATTGATCACTCCATTAGATCCGTCTCGGAAAAACGAATCCAACGGTATATTGAACGCCTAAAATGGAGTTACGAAACTCCCAGAAAATCAATTTTAATGTGAACAGTAGGGCTGTAACGCATTACAGGAACGCGTTACAAGCCCTGTAACGCATTCCGGTGATGCGTTACAGCCCTTTTAACCAATTAAAAGGTGTAACGCATTCCGTGAATGCGCCACAGGGTGTAACACATTCCCGGAATGCGCGACACCCTTTTTTTTTCTCTCTCAGCAGCCGCCTTTTCTCTCCTCGAACAACGTGCCGCCAGACTGGTTCTGTGTCTTTTTCCGTGCATAACAGACAGCATAGCAGCACATCACATGTGCCAATCTCAACAGATGTATATTTATATACATACTAACAATTATATATATATATATATCTATATTTAATTACGAATTTTAATTACAAGAACTTCAAAAATTCATAATAAAAAATCTATACATCCTAAAATTATGAAAAAAATATCCAGACAATCTACAACACTTGTAGAACCCAGATCAACATTCAAAATTATTCTGAGAAACGATTTCTCATCAGACAAAATTAATCCATGATATAACTTGTAAAAATCATAATTAATTCATACAAGCACATAAAACTCTGAAATTTTTACCACAGATCTATATGCATACAACCTATGCTCTGATACCATTGTTGGATTTTAATCGCGGCGGGGGCATGGAAAAACACTTTTATACATATAAAATACAAATAAAAGCATATAAATCATGGTAAAAACGAGGGGATCGAATCTAACCTTTAAAATAATTCGGAGACAACGATCAGAGATCCTTAGCAGTTGCTCCTCAAGTGTGAAGCACTCCACCGGTATCCACCAAGAAAACGATGTTAAGGAGGAGGAAGGAGGTGGAGAGAATTGGGTTTTCCAAACTTTTTGGGTTTTGGGGTTCGAATAAAAATAGGGTCTATAATAGTATATTTATAGGCAAAATTTTCAGCTGAAATTTTCCCATAAATATTATTATTATTATCCCATTTATTATTCTCATTAATAATTAAAATACCTTTTAATTATTAATCCTTTTTCTAAACACTTTAGAAATAATTCTCTCTCTTGATTTAATTTCCAAAAATTAAATCCTTTAATTAATAATATTAAGAACTTTTCTTAATTAATTTATAATCAATTAAATCTCATTTAATCAATAATTAAATTTTCCAATTAATTATTTATTTCATAAATAAATAATTATTAGCCATTATTAATTAATTCCTCCACCATTAAATCATTCTCTTTTTATGGTGTGACCCTGTAGGTTCAATATTAAGCCGGTAGTAGAAATAAATAATAATAAAACTATTTTATCATTATTTATATAAATTCCCTAATTTATTAAATATGATTAATTAATTAATCATATTTATTCTACATCGTGAGGGATACTTCTCAGCATATCGCGACTATCCTGATAATATGAATTCACTGCTTAGAATACCAAGAACCTATTCAGTGAATAGTTACCGTACAATAAACTCCTTCTACCCTACAATGTCCTGATTAAATACAAGGCATGGATCTCATGTCAAGCCTATCTAATTCAATCACTTGCTTACCATTTACTATGCGTAGTTCTATGCAAATTAGAAACACCTTTCTAATTTCATTTACTCTGGCAAGAGATTCCTGAACTAGCATAAGTGGATCAGCCTTGAATATTCGCTTCCTTCACTGGAAGGGGTAGATCCTTTATTGATCATACACTATCTTCGTGTACAAATTCCTATACCCAGTAGAGCCCAAATAATTGTCCCTGGAGACTAAGAACTAAACCAAAGCATAGTTCAGTGTATACAAGATGACTATGATGACCTCAAGTCTAAGGATACTTGCACAACTATCACTGTGTGAACAACTGCTGACACGTGAGTGAACTCCATCAGTTGTTCAGCTGTGCGAGTCATGTTCAGTGAACTTATTCCATAATAAGCACCTACATACTAGCTATAGTGTCACCGCATAAATGTCTATGAGAACAGACATCCTTCATAATGAAGCAAGCATAGTATGTACCGATCTCTGCGGATTATTAATTACCAGTTAGTAATCCTACGACCAGGAACTATTTAAGTTTAGAGTTATCATCTTTTAGGTCTCACGATTATGATCTCATCATAATCCATAAAAAGCTTTACTCTAAACTATGGTATATCTTATTTAAACACTTAAATAGATAGAGCCCGTAATAAAAACAAAACAAGTCTTTTATTAATATCAATGAAACCAAAACAGATTACACAGGAAGTTATTCTTAAATCCTAATACATGATTGGACTTAGGACATATTCCTTTCATTCAAACTATTATCTCATCCCTTGATGCGAGGCTACCTATTCGAGAATCCCCCACACGCTGATTCTAGTTCTACCGGATATTCAGTTGTGCGCACATCTTTTCTGTCTACTCTATATTTTGTTCTATAACATCCATTTAAAACTCGTCTTATGGAGTAACAACACCTAGAAGGATGGATTCGAAAGCTATAACATATGGTGAGTACACGAGGTATTAAGAAATATTAGAAGAACCTAGAGTGAGGATACGTGTGTTTCGGAAGATAGCCGCTACCAGGTTATACGGAGCTACTAATGAGTAGGCTACCCACGATTATCTTGTAGAATGAGCTAGATGGATCTTTAAAGAAATTTGAGAGGATTGGAAATCAAGAGTTTTGTTAGTCCCTAATAATGCAACAAGAAATACAGAAGGGGGGTTGAATGGAATTCTTGAAACTTTTTCTGAATTATAAAATGTTCTAACTCAAAATATATATGTGAGTATTTTGATTTGCAAAGTGCGGAATGATAAATTAAAATGGATCAAAACACAAAGTAATAAAAACACAAGTCTTTAAAACTTTCTAGTGGATTTGAATGTATCCACCAGATATATATATCGAGAGAACCCTGTGAAGATTGAATAGCTCACAGCTGCTTACAAATAAAAACAACTAAACTTACAGAAAAATGCTAAAGGATTCAGCTTACAATTATTTATCTTAGAAAATATTTGCTTAGTCTTATTGTTGTTCTACTTGTTACTCTTTGTTTATATATCACCAAGATTACACAGTAATAAGACAAGATAATAAAACAAAACCTATCAAGTCTAATACTATGCTGCTTCATTACTATATTCCAGCATCTTTGAATATCTTCATAATAGCATGGAAATGGCAATGCTTCTTTGTTCTCAAAAACCCAGTTGAATAGGCTGCCACATTCCTTTTGCATACACTCGACGCATGTGACTGTGTTGTCACTGTCAACAGATGTTTGAATTGATTATCCGTCCGGTACATGAACATCCGTCAGGTAGCTTTGTTGATTATCTGTCGGGTAGCTTTATTGATCATCCGTCGGGTAGCTATTTGGCACTTGACTCCATTTCATTTGTGCAGAATTACAAGACATCATCTATTTAAATTTAATCAACCTATTATGCACATCTACTAGCAGTCTACATGATTTAAAAGCTATTACAGAATCTACACAAAGGTGTTTACAGAAATGTGCTACATGACTTATTATTACATAAGCTACTCACTCGATGAATATCAAATCATCATCCGTCGGGACTATATTGAGTCATCCGTCGGAAGTATATTCATCATCCGTCGAGTGCTACATAATTCACTAAGTTGAATCTACTAAGGTGTTTTGTTAATGAAATCATCAAGTTCACAATATATTCCCAATAATCTCCCCCAATTTATGTCTATTAGAATTGTAGCCATAAATTAAGAGTAACTTGATGATAACAAAACATTCTAAAAATACATATTTAAGAGGTAGCAGATAAAACTAAACAGTTCTGCTATAATTACTTGAAAAAATTTACAAGGTACAGTGTACAAAGATTTGCTCACAGTCTTTTTCAAGGTGCTCCTCTAGCCTGAGCAGATTAATCTATTTCCTTGATGATCTGGATCTCTTCCCAAGCTTTCTGTTGTTTTCTTCTATCTGATTTTGGAGCTGTCTGTGGAATTCCAGTTCATCAGATTCTGAGAGATTTAGCATTTCTTGCATTTCCAAAAGAGTCTCATTGCTAGAGATGCTCAACTGGTCTTCTAATCTGAAGAATCTTCTAACTCCCTTATCATCCATGAATTTCATCAGCCAGTAGGGCCTTAGATGCACTCTACTTCCAGTGTAAAGAATAGTTAGAGTCTTTGGGAGTGCATCATTGGCTCTAATACTCCTCAGTTCTTCAATCTTCTTTAGAACTAGTCTCCTAGTTGTCACATCGAATCCAAAGTTTTTCTTGAAGGATGAATAAACCTTTATCAGCACAGATTGGCTTTCTTGAAGGATCCTGTAAAGTGGCCATTATCTCTCTTTTCCTCTCTAGTACTTGAATACTAACCTTTCAGGTAGATTCCTGTAAGCATCAATCCCTCTGACTTCTTTTAGTTCATCTAGATAGAGATTTAGATATGAGAATTCCTTGATATCACAGATGTACATGATGTCTCCCTTGTTGACTTTGGTTTGAGCTTTTGTTAGGGACTTGGATCTGAGAGTTGAGGGCTTCACTTTCTTGACTGATCTGGTCTTTATCTTCTTTGGCTTCATGAAGTGAGGTAGATTGAGTTCAGGAATTGGTAGACTATTCCAGTCTATTGGTTCATCCTTTGGAATGATAGGTTCACCATGGAAATTTTTGAATGGATCTATCTTGAATGCTCCATGTGCCACAGAGGGCATGGATGTTTGAGTTGTTGTAGAAGTAGACTCTTTGGGAAAGTATCCTTCCATCTCCTCATCACTGAAATCCAATTTTCTCTTGATTCTTTACTTGTACCTTGGCTTCTTTGTCTGTGGAGGTTCATTTTGCATTACTTGATCTTGAGATTCAACAATTTCAGATGGTTGTGCAGAAATTTGTTGTGTGGGTTTCACAACTTGTAACTTGGCGATGATAGCAGCTTGCTCATTCTTTTGTTTGAGCTTTTTAGTATCTAGAGCAGCTTGCTTCTTTTCTTACTTCACTCTTGCCTTTTCTTCCCTTTTTGCTTCAGCAAAATGAGGGTGTCCAGCCACCACACAAATTTCCTTACCATTTCCGAAAATCTTGGCTATTCTCCTTTTTAGAACTGAATCTGCAGGATCCTTATAGAATGTTATAGACCTGGCCAACAGCTTCTTCTCATCAGGCTTTGGTGTCTCATACACTGTATCTAAAAGGTTCTTTAGTGAAGATTTTGGATAGTTCACCTTTGGCTTCAAAATTAGCTCAGCCTTTGGAGATTTAATGCAGGATGGCTGTCCTCTTTCCAGATTATTCATGCTCATATCATTCACAGAGATTTGCCTGACTTGAGAGTGATGAATGGCTGATTTTTCTGGCTTCTTTGCTAGCCCAAACCTCTTTTGAATATCCTCATTAATTTTCTCCCAGTTGATTGGGCACAACTGCTTCTTTGCAGCTGCTCTCAATGTGGCTGCTACTTCATTAATCAGATCAATGATGTCCTTAGTTGGTGGCTTGGTGAAAGCAATTGTAGGCATAATTACTTTGCTAACTTGAATATTAAGCTGTTTCTCCCCCTCACTTGAGCCTTTCTCCCCCTTTTTGTTATCATCAAGTTTTGTGGGAGGGAGTTGAGCAGCCACCAACTGTTGGAGTGGTGTAGTCTGTGTTTCTTGATTGTTAAGTATCTTGGCCATTGACTTCTCTACAGCAGATATTCTTGAGTCCATGGCCTCAACTTTCCTATTGAGATCAGCCTCCTTCCTTAGCTTTTGAACAATTTTAGTCATGATGGTTGCAGGAAGTCTAGCATCCATCCTTTCTATGACATCTTGCTTGTCTTCAGAAATTTCATGCTTGATTGCATCCATACTCTGACTGTGTTGGAGGGCTTGAATTTTATGCAGCTGGAGTGCTTCAAGATGTGCTGTGAGTAGCTTCTTTGTGCTTGCATTAGTAGATGCCTGAATGGCTACTTGGATGTCATGAATTAGCTTGAATAATGTTGATTGGAGATGTGAGTAGGAGCATTTTTTTGTTAGCATCCAGGTAGGAACATCTGCATCTCCCCCTATGTCCATGCTGTCTTCCTCATCATCCCCACCAGCATCTCATCATCCAGTTCAAAATCACTGCCAATGTTGGAAGGCATAGCAGTGATTGCATCCTTTGCTCTTTGTAAAGATTGTGTAGTTTGCACCAAGTTCAGCAATCTTTCAGCCTCCTCATTGCCCTGTATAGCTAGAGTTTGGTAAGCTGTTACAAGGTGAGTAAATGTCTCAGCATCTAGGGAAAAGGAATCTATAACAGCTTGATATTCTTACTGAAATAGCCTTTTCCTTTCTGCATCACTGACATTCATTGACTCACTTGCAATGGTTTATATCCTTATCACTCCTGTACCTGCATTTCTCTCGTGATCTCTCCTTTTTTGCATCAAGGTCTCACCTTGGCTCCCCACTCTCACACCCCCACCTTCACCATCTAGGGTGGGACTCCTCACACTCTCTTTTGCCAGTCCTAAAGAAATGGACTGCATAGGTTCACTCTTTTCCTCTCCTTTTTCCTGGGAGCAACCCAGACTCTCACTTATTTCACTCCCTTCCCTCAATCCTAGGAGTGATTGCACTACTACTAAGTCTTATACACTTGTAGTAAATGATGAAATTTGAAGTTGTGCAGAGACACTCGATGGATAAGGAATATCTGTCGAGTTAGCAGTTTGACTATCCGACGGATAACTGCTGTTAAGCTTATCCGTCAGGATACAATCACTACTCGACGGATGAACAATATCCATCGAGTGAGTAGAAATGAATGATTATGGAGTGGAAACTATTGTAGACTCTGTGCAGATTGATGAAAATTTTGGAGTGAGCCAACAAATCATTTAAAAGATAATACTCACTTGCTTGGATTTTTGGCTTCTCCAAGAGAGTTAAATATGGAGAATTTGGAAGTTATGTGTTTATCATGTCAACATCCAAAGAGTGTGTTGGAGAATTTGGTATTTCAAGTGCTTCTATTATTAAAGATTTTGGATGTGACTCCACATTAATTGGAGCCACATCAACCTGACTTTGAGAAGGTGCAGTGACTGTGTCTTTAGCACCAGTTTGCACAGTGTGTGAACCCTGTACATCCCCAATGGTCTTTGATTTCTTCTTTCTAGTGTAAGTTTGGGGTGAGTTTGTGTCCCTTACCCTTTTGGCCTGTGCTCTTGGCTGAGAGCTGTGTTCAATAGTCACATCCTTTTGGGAGGATGCAACTAGTAATGAGCTTATATCCTTATTAAGCACTGCAGTTTATTGGGAAACTGCAGTGTGGCTAGGACGGGAAATACTCACCTCTCCAACCTTATCCTTAGGGTTTCTTTGATGTTCACCCTGTCCCTCACCTTTCTTACCTACCTTCACACTCCCCTCTTTTGGTTTGGTGGATTTTGCAACTGGCATCTTTTAAGAGACACCAGGGGGGGCTTTCTTTGTCTTTTTATTTGAAATTTTGGATTTGGTAGCTTGGGTAGGCAACTGTTGGGTCAATGACACAGTTTCCATAGCTACACTAGAATGCAAAGAAGTTTATGAGGTTGGAAGAGTAGAGACAGTTGAAATTACCTCACTTACCTGAGGTGCCTCCATAACTGGAAAATAGAAGAGTGGCACCTCTTTGTGATGGTTTGCCCTGTTCAAATCTACAATGATTCTCCTTTCTTGAACCCAACAATCTAATTTGTTGGTTGGGTTCTCAAGCACAATATCCTCAGAGAGGTGGTTAGCAAGCATCATTAAAAAATCTAGCATAGTAAACATTTTTACCCCTCTTATTTAGCTCCCCTAACTTAAACCCCAACTCAAATAAGACAAGATCACTAAAGTTGAAAAATTTATCAGTTACTAGCATGTAAAGCATGTTGAGCATAGAGATATTAACTGAATCAAAATTGCTAATTTTACCAGAAAATACCTTAGTAACTACATCACACAGATAACTCTATTCCTTCCTAAGACCCAACCTCCTAATTTCACTTAATTTAGAAGTAGAGAGTGCATAGCCCATGGAATTAAGCATATTAACAATGTCAGTGTCTGTGTGTGGAGAAGGTACAGTAGTATCAGGAATTTTGAAACATGCTTTAACAATATCACTATTAACACAGAATTCCTTACCTTTAATAGTGAAAGTGACAGTTTTATCTGTTGAGTTGTATGATGCAGTCGTCCATATTTCTTCAACAACCTCACAGTAAATGGTGGGTGATTCCAGCATGGCATAGTTGAGTTTGCAGTTCTTCACAAAATCCATCATTTTGTGGTAGTCTCCAGACTGCTGAATCCCCTTGTTCACTAAAGCCGTGAAGTTGTTCTTCTCATAGATAAATCCAGTTTGAGACATGATCTTGACGACTGGTGCCATTGTTAGTGAGTGAAAATTGCAGAGAGAGAGAAATGATAAATACCTTTGAGAAAGAGAGAAGTTAGAGCAGATGATTTAAGAATGATAAAAGAAAAGCAATGAAAATGAATTATGCTTTTATACTATCTCAAAAATAATTGTCAAAAATAATAAAGTAAAATAAAGTAACCAATAAGAATTGCCCAAAATAGTCGTTTAAAAATAAACTGTAAAAATTCCATCAATTATCCATCGTGTTATGCTTACAAACTGTAAGTATACTCGATGGATAATGTTCAGAGAATCAATGGCTAAGAATAAGACAATTCGACGGATGAGGATAAATCAGTTATCCGTCGAGACATAAAATATTCCAGAAAAATAATTGATTTTATTAACAAATTGTATACCGACGGATGATCAAACTCGATGGATAATGATCATCCGTCGAGATGTAAATTTTGTCTTAGCCAAAATTTCATCCAAGACTGAAAACTCAATTAAATTTCTGGCTATATTACAACTTGCAAATAATCTGTAAAGATTCAGGAGTAATTAAGCATACCTAACTCACTTACCAACCTTGAAAAGGTGGATTCATCCAGTGGCTTGGTAAATATATCTGCAAGCTGCTTTTCACGTGGAACAAAATGTAATTCCACAGTACCATTCATTACATGTTCCCTTATGAAGTGGTACTTGATGTCTATGTACTTTGTTCTTGAATGCTGTACTGGATTTTCAGTGATGACAATTGCACTTGTGTTATCACAGAAAATAGGAATTCTTTCCACTTGCAGACCATAGTCTAGCAATTGGTTTTTCATCAACAAAATCTGTGCACAGCAACTGCCAGCAACAATATATTCAGCTTCAGCTGTAGAAGTAGAAACTGAATTTTGCTTTTTACTGAACCAGGATACAAGCTTGTTTCCTAGAAATTGACAGGTTCCTGTTGTACTTTTTCTATCAATTCTACAACCTGCATAATCTGCATCTGAATAACTAGTTAGATCAAAACCAGAATCTCTAGAGTACCAAATACCAAGTTTTGGTATTCCCTTGAGATATCTGACAATCCTCTTAATAGCTACTAAATGAGATTCTCTAGGATCAGCTTGAAATCTAGCACAAAGACATATAGAAAATATTATATCTGGCCTACTAGATGTTAAGTACAGAAGTGAGCCAACCATGCCCCTATAACTTGAAATATCCACAGACTTTTTAGTAGTGTTTAATTCAAGCTTAGTTGTAGTGGCCATGGGAGTTTTTGCAGATGTGCAATCCATTAGATCAAACTTCTTTAAAAGATCATAAATGTATTTAGTTTGACTAATGAATATTCCATCACTAACTTGCTTAACTTGCAAACCAAGAAAGTAAAGTAGTTCTCCCATCATACTCATTTCATACTTACTCTGCATCAATTTGGCAAACTTTTTGCAAAGTTTCTCATCTGTAGAGCCAAAAATAATATCATCTACATAAATTTGAACAAGTATACTAGAGCCATTAACATTTCTAAAGAATAAAGTTTTATCTACAGTACCTCTTGTGAAGTGATTTTCCAAAAGGAACTTTGAAAAAGTGTCATACCAGGCTCTAGGTGCTTGCTTCAGTCCATAAAGTGCTTTCAAAAGATAGTAGACATATTCTGGAAAATTTGGATCTTTAAAACCAGGAGGCTGACTGACATAGACTTCCACCTCCAAATCTCCATTCAGAAAGGCACTTTTGACATTCATTTGATAGACCTTGAAATTGGCATGGGTTGCATAGGCTAAGAAGATTCTGATGGCTTCAAGTCTTGCAATAGGAGCAAAGGTTTCATCAAAATCTATTCCTTCTTGTTGACAGTATCCCTTAGCAACCAATCTAGCTTTGTTCCTGAATACTATGCCATTTGCATCCATCTTGTTTCTGAATACCTATTTGGTGTCTATTGGACTCTTTCCTTTAGGCTTGGGCACCAGCTTCCATACTTTGTTCCTTTCAAATTGGTTTAGCTCCTCCTGCATAGCTAAAATCCAATCAGGATCCAACAAAGCTTTTTCTACCTTCTTTGGTTCTTCCTTAGAGAGGAAGCTGCTATATAGACATTCTTCTTGAGTTGATCTCCTTGTTTGAACTCTAGAAGTTACATCACCAGTGATGAGCTCAAAGGGGTGATCCTTTATCCATTTCCTTTGTTGAGGTAGATTAGCTCTAGATGAAGAGGCCTTATTGTTGTCTTGATGTATTATTGAGTTTTGATAATTAGAGACTCCCCCTGAGTTTATGGATCTTTGATTTGAGAAAGGGGAACTTTCTGTAAGTGATCTATTCAGACTTTCAACTTCTTTTGATGACCCGACGGATGGTGAATTTTGAGTACCGACGGATGAAGCTGGTTATCTCCCGGCGGATAAAGCAGATTGTCTCCCGATGGATGAAGCATTTTGCAACTCGACAGATGTTGAATTTTGTGCTTCATTGGTAGTAGATTTGTCTACATTATCCTTTGATACTATTTCTTGATCACTTTCATCATCACTGTCATCACTAACCATCTCCACATTGTCAAATTTGAGGCTTTCATGGTAATCTCCATCTTGTAATCCTTCAATCTCTTTATCATCAAACACAACATGTATTGATTCCACAACAATGTTGGTTCTCAGATTATAGACTCTGTATGCTTTACCAACAGCATATCCAACAAAAATTCCTTCATCTACTTTAGCATCAAACTTCCCATTCTGATCAATTTGATTTCTCAAGATATAACATTTGCAGCCAAAGACATGAAGAAAATTTATAGTTGTCTTCTTGTTCTTGAACAATTAGTAGGGAGTCATGCATTTTTCTTGATTTATCAAAGAAATATTCTGAGTATAGCATGCAGTATTTACAGCTTCAGCCCAGAAATATGTTGGTAACTTTGATTCTTCAAGCATTGTCCTTGCAGCTTCAATAAGTGATCTATTCTTTCTTTCTAAAACTCCATTTTGTTGTGGAGTTCTTGTTACTGAAAATTCATGCATGATCCCATTCTCTTCACAGAATACTCTCATAACAGAATTCTTGAACTCAGTTCCATTGTCACTTCTGATTCTTCTAACCTTGAAATCAGGATGATTGTTGACTTGCCTTATGTGATTGATGATGATTTCACTAGCCTCATCTTTAGACTTAAGGAAATATGTCGAAGAGAACTTTGAGAAATCATCTACAATTACTAGGCAAAATCTTTTCCTAGATATGGACAACACATTGACTGGTCCAAAAAAATCCATGTGTAGCAGTTGCAAAGGTTCTTCAATTGTTGAATCAAGCTTCTTTCTGAATGATGCTTTAATTTGCTTTCCCTTTTGGCAAGCATCACACAGTCCATCCTTAGAAAACTCCACTTGAGGAATGCCTCTAACCAGTTCTTTCTTGACAAGTTCATTCATGGTCTTGAAGTTTAGATGGGATAGCTTCTTGTGCCATAGCCAACTTTTATCTTGACTTACTTTACTGAGAAGATAAGTAACAGATTATGCATTTGATGAGTTGAAGTTAGCTAAGTACACATTTCCTTTTCTCACTCCAGTGAGAACCACTTTGTTGCTCCTTTTATTTGTCACAAAACAGGCTTCTGAGTTGAAGGTCACTGAATTGCCTTTATCACAAAGCTGGCTGATACTCAACAAATTGTGCTTGAGACCATCCACTAAGGCAACCTCCTCAATGATGACATTGTCTTTTGAAATCAAGCCATATCCCATAGTATAACCCTTGTTGTCATCTCCAAAAGTAATATTTGGGCCAGCTCTCTTCTTGAACTCTGTGAGCAGGGTAGAATCTCCAGTCATGTGTCTTGAACAACCACTATGAAAGTACCATAGATTCTTTATGTTTCCCTGCATACATTAAAATCAAATCAAGTTGATTTTGGTACCTAAGTTTCCTTGGATCCTGCCTTGTTAGCTTTCTTCTTCTGTTTCTTAGGTTTGATCTCATTTGACTTGGGGATATGAGATTCATCCTTAGTCATTTGAGTTGGACCTTTGAAACCATTCGTTAAAACAGAATTATCATGCACATTTTGATTAACAGGAAATGTCATGCTATTAGTAAACATGTTATTCCAGTAGGGCATGCTAAATGGCATTTGAGGCATACTAAATGCAGCATAATAGGGATTAGGTGCAAATGGCATATTAGCAAATTGTGCATTCATATTCTGTGTAGACATAACATTCATAGGCATAGAAGGCATGCCATTCATGTTGGGAAAAGGAGGTGGCACGGATATGGAAGTAGGCATTGCAGTTTTGCAATTAACAGACAGATGATTTACACTACCACACTTAACACGGATTTTTCTTGGAGCATACTTATCAGGTGTGTAGTTGTTATGTTTGTTACTCCCTACTTTACCATTTCTATTGTTTTTCCTTTTAGCCTCTGTTTTAACCTCAATCTTTTCTAGTATGTAATTCAATTGCTTGATAGATAGATGACCAACATTCACATTCTTTTCCTTCTTCACTTGACTAGATTCTCCTGAAATGAAGTTTTTGGAAACTGATCCATATTTTTCATTTAGCTTAGCAAGTTTGGCTTTACTCATAGGTTTGCTTACAGCTGACGGATGAGGATTTATTTCACTCAACGAATAATCCTTTTGGTTATCCGACGGATGGCTCTCATCATCCGTCGAGTCCACATCTGTTAGCAATCCTTCAACCAAATTGGATTCCAGCTTCTCCTTATTCTTCTTCCAGGCTGCATCACAAAAGGACTCAATACCTTGAACTTTGGTGATTTGAGCATGAACATCTCTAGATATTTTCCATGCCTTAATCACCTCCTGTTCTCGTTCAAGCTGCTTCTTCAAAATCTCTTCTTTCTTCAAGGACTCAGTTAATTCATCCTTAGCAATTTTACACTCAATTCTCATTTTTTCAAATTCAATAAACTGCGTCTCTAGCACATTGTTTCTCTCACTTAAAAACAAATTGTTTTATTTGATTTTAGTATTTTCCTTAGTGAGGGACTTAAGTATAACACACAAATGATATAATTTTGTAGACATGTCATTTATTGCATCATTACACTCAGCTTTAGATAAATGTGCAAGGTTAGTGGTGATTACCTAATTACTTGAAGAACTTGTCTCTGTTTCATCAGACTTGGCCATTAGGGCAAGATTGACATAGCTAACATCCTCATCCAGACCGTCTGCTGCCCAGTCAATTTCTTGTGTAATGAAAACCCTTTCCTTTTGTTTTAGCAACTCAAAATATTATTTTTATAATCCACAGGCTCAAACTTCTTCTTGATGGAATCTGACTTTCTACACTCACTGGAAAAGTACCCTGCCAAGCCACATTTGAAACATTTGAATTTTGATTTATCCACCATGTTTCTATTTGGCTTAGCTGCTCCAAAGTTCTTCTTGAACTTGAGCTTGGCAAATCTTCTGGAAAGAAATGCTAGATTATCATCCATATCATCTTGGCTCAAAGAATCTTCATTTTCTACTACCAGCCCTTTGCCCTTGTTTTCACAGACCTTTGAAGTCGATTCATCAGCTTCTATCTTCATCTGCTTCTCTTTCTCTAATTCAGAAACCAGTGCAATGGACCCTCCTTTCTTCTTTCCTTTCTCCATCCTCTCATCTTGCTCCATTTCAAGCTCATAAGTTTTCAGGATGCCATACAGTCTCTCCAAAATAAACTCCTTATAATCTTGAGAGTTTCTCAATGAGACTGTCATTGGTTTCCATTCCTTTGGAAGAGATCTAAGGAACTTAAGATTGGAGTCTTTTGTCTGATAGACTCTTCCATGCAACTTCAGAGCATTTAGTAGTTTTTGAAATCTACTAAAAATGTCAGTGAGAGATTCATTATCTTCACAATGAAAGTGCTCATATTGCTGAATTAGCAGTTGCATCTTGTTTTCTCAAACTTGTTCAGTGCCATCACAAATTATTTGAATGGTGTCCCAAACCTCCTTGCCTGTCTTGCAATTGATGATGTTGTCAAACATGTCACCATCAACTCCATTGAACAGAATATTCATGGCCTTCTTGTCTTTCCTGACTTGTTCAATATCAGGATCTGACCATTCATGCCTTGGCTTGGGGACTGATGGCTTATTTCCAGTTGCAGCTCTCATTGGTATATGAGGACCTCTCTCTATGCAATCCATATAGGCCTCATCTTGAGAAAGTAAATCGAGATGCATCTTTACCTTCCAGTGATGGTAATTATCTTTGTCCAGAAAAGGAATCTTGACTCTGTATGCTTTACCAACAGCATATCCAACAAAAATTCCTTCATCTACTTTAGCATCAAACTTCCCATTCTGATCAATTTGATTTCTCAAGATATAACATTTGCAGCCAAAGACATGAAGAAAATTTATAGTTGTCTTCTTGTTCTTGAACAATTAGTAGGGAGTCATGCATTTTTCTTGATTTATCAAAGAAATATTCTGAGTATAGCATGCAGTATTTACAGCTTCAGCCCAGAAATATGTTGGTAACTTTGATTCTTCAAGCATTGTCCTTGCAGCTTCAATAAGTGATCTATTCTTTCTTTCTAAAACTCCATTTTGTTGTGGAGTTCTTGTTACTGAAAATTCATGCATGATCCCATTCTCTTCACAGAATACTCTCATAACAGAATTCTTGAACTCAGTTCCATTGTCACTTCTGATTCTTCTAACCTTGAAATCAGGATGATTGTTGACTTGCCTTATGTGATTGATGATGATTTCACTAGCCTCATCTTTAGACTTAAGGAAATATGTCGAAGAGAACTTTGAGAAATCATCTACAATTACTAGGCAAAATCTTTTCCTAGATATGGACAACACATTGACTGGTCCAAAAAAATCCATGTGTAGCAGTTGCAAAGGTTCTTCAATTGTTGAATCAAGCTTCTTTCTGAATGATGCTTTAATTTGCTTTCCCTTTTGGCAAGCATCACACAGTCCATCCTTAGAAAACTCCACTTGAGGAATGCCTCTAACCAGTTCTTTCTTGACAAGTTCATTCATGGTCTTGAAGTTTAGATGGGATAGCTTCTTGTGCCATAGCCAACTTTTATCTTGACTTACTTTACTGAGAAGATAAGTAACAGATTCTGCATTTGATGAGTTGAAGTTAGCTAAGTACACATTTCCTTTTCTCACTCCAGTGAGAACCACTTTGTTGCTCCTTTTATTTGTCACAAAACAGGCTTCTGAGTTGAAGGTCACTGAATTGCCTTTATCACAAAGCTGGCTGATACTCAACAAATTGTGCTTGAGACCATCCACTAAGGCAACCTCCTCAATGATGACATTATCTTTTGAAATCAAGCCATATCCCATAGTATAACCCTTGTTGTCATCTCCAAAAGTAATATTTGGGCCAGCTCTCTTCTTGAACTCTGTGAGCAGGGTAGAATCTCCAGTCATGTGTCTTGAACAACCACTATCAAAGTACCATAGATTCTTTATGTTTCCCTGCATACATTAAAATCAAATCAAGTTGATTTTGGTACCTAAGTTTCCTTGGATCCTGCCTTGTTAGCTTTCTTCTTCTGTTTCTTAGGTTTGATCTCATTTGACTTGGGGATATGAGATTCATCCTTAGTCATTTGAGTTGGACCTTTGAAACCATTCGTTAAAACAGAATTATCATGCATATTTTGATTAACAGGAAATGTCATGCTATTAGTAAACATGTTATTCCAGTAGGGCATGCTAAATGGCATTTGAGGCATACTAAATGCATCATAATAGGGATTAGGTGCAAATGGCATATTAGCAAATTGTGCATTCATATTCTGTGTAGACATAACATTCATGGGCATAGAAGGCATGCCATTCATGTTGGGAAAAGGAGGTGGCACGGATATGGAAGTAGGCATTGCAGTTTTGCAATTAATAGACAGATGATTTACACTACCACACTTAACACAGATTTTTCTTGGAGCATACTTATCAGGTGTGTAGTTGTTATGTTTGTTACTCCCTACTTTACCAATTCTATTGTTTTTCCTTTTAGCCTCTGTTTTAACCTCAATCTTTTCTAGTATGTAATTCAATTGCTTGATAGATAGATGACCAACATTCACATTCTTTTCCTTCTTCACTTGACTAGATTCTCCTGAAATGATGTTTTTGGAAACTGATCCATATTTTTCATTTAGCTTAGCAAGTTTGGCTTTACTCATAGGTTTGCTTACAGCCGACGGATGAGGATTTATGTCACTCAACGAATAATCCTTTTGGTTATCCGACGGATGGCTCTCATCATCCGTCGAGTGCACATCTGTTAGCAATCCTTCAACCAAATTGGATTCCAGCTTCTCCTTATTCTTCTTCCAGGCTGCATCACAAAAGGACTCAATACCTTGAACTTTGGTGATTTGAGCATGAACATCTCTAGATATTTTCCATGCCTTAATCACCTCCTGTTCTCGTTCAAGCTGCTTCTTCAAAATCTCTTCTTTCTTCAAGGACTCAGTTAATTCATCCTTAGCAATTTTACACTCAATTCTCATTTTTTCAAATTCAATAAACTGAGTCTCTAGCACATTGTTTCTCTCACTTAAAAACAAATTGTTTTATTTGATTTTAGTATTTTCCTTAGTGAGGGACTTAAGTATAACACACAAATGATATAATTTTGTAGACATGTCATTTATTGCATCATTACACTCAGCTTTAGATAAATGTGCAAGGTTAGTGGTGATTACCTAATTACTTGAAGAACTTGTCTCTGTTTCATCAGACTTGGCCATTAGGGCAAGATTGACATAGCTAACATCCTCATCCAGACCGTCTGCTGCCCAGTCAATTTCTTGTGTAATGAAAACCCTTTCCTTTTGTTTTAGCAACTCAAAATATTATTTTTATAATCCACAGGCTCAAACTTCTTCTTGATGGAATCTGACTTTCTACACTCACTGGAAAAGTACCCTGCCAAGCCACATTTGAAACATTTGAATTTTGATTTATCCACCATGTTTCTATTTGGCTTAGCTGCTCCAAAGTTCTTCTTGAACTTGAGCTTGGCAAATCTTCTGGAAAGAAATGCTAGATTATCATCCATATCATCTTGGCTCAAAGAATCTTCATTTTCTACTACCAGCCCTTTGCCCTTGTTTTCACAGACCTTTGAAGTCGATTCATCAGCTTCTATCTTCATCTGCTTCTCTTTCTCTAATTCAGAAACCAGTGCAATGGACCCTCCTTTCTTCTTTCCTTTCTCCATCCTCTCATCTTGCTCCATTTCAAGCTCATAAGTTTTCAGGATGCCATACAGTCTCTCCAAAATAAACTCCTTATAATCTTGAGAGTTTCTCAATGAGACTGTCATTGGTTTCCATTCCTTTGGAAGAGATCTAAGGAACTTAAGATTGGAGTCTTTTGTCTGATAGACTCTTCCATGCAACTTCAGAGCATTTAGTAGTTTTTGAAATCTACTAAAAATGTCAGTGAGAGATTCATTATCTTCACAATGAAAGTGCTCATATTGCTGAATTAGCAGTTGCATCTTGTTTTCTCAAACTTGTTCAGTGCCATCACAAATTATTTGAATGGTGTCCCAAACCTCCTTGCCTGTCTTGCAATTGATGATGTTGTCAAACATGTCACCATCAACTCCATTGAACAGAATATTCATGGCCTTCTTGTCTTTCCTGACTTGTTCAATATCAGGATCTGACCATTCATGCCTTGGCTTGGGGACTGATGGCTTATTTCCAGTTGTAGCTCTCATTGGTATATGAGGACCTCTCTCTATGCAATCCATATAGGCCTCATCTTGAGAAAGTAAATCGAGATGCATCTTTACCTTCCAGTGATGGTAATTATCTTTGTCCAGAAAAGGAATCTTGACTCCAACATCCTTCTTGTTCATCTTGCTGCTTGTTGTGATCTTTAAACTCTTTGTTCTTCAAGAGCTTGCTCTGATACCAATTGTTAGTCCCAAACAATGCAACAAGAATTACAGAAGAGGGGTTGAATGGAATTCTTGAAACTTTTTTTGAATTATAAAATGTTCTAACTCAAAATATATATGTGAGTGTTTTGATTTGCAAAGTGCGGAATGATAAATTAAAATGGATCAAAACACAAAGTAATATAAACACAAGTCTTTAAAACTCTCAGGTGGATTTGAATGTATCCACCAGATATATATATATATATATATATATATATATATATATATATATATATATATATATCAAGAGAACCCTGTGAAGCTTGAATAGCTCACAGCTGCTTACAAATAAGAACAACTAAACTTACAGAGAAATGCTGAAGGATTCAGCTTCCAATTATTTCTCTGAGAAAATATTTGCTTAGTCTTATTGTTGTTCTACTTGCTACTCTTGGTTTATATATCACCAAGATTACATAGTAATAATACAAGATAATAAAACAGAACCTATCAAGTCTAATACTATGCTGCTTCATTACTCTATTCCAGCATCTTTGAATATCTTCATAATAGCATGGAAATGACAATGCTTCTTTGTTCTCAAAAATCCAGTTGAATAGGCTGCTACATTCCTTTTGTATACACTCGACGCATGTGACTGTGTTGTCACTGTCAACAGATGTTTGAATTGATTATCCGTCGGGTACATGATCATCCGTCGGGTAGTTTTGTTGATTATTCGTCGGGTAGCTTTGTTGATCATCCGTCGGGTAGCTATTTGGCATTTGATTCCATTTCATTTGTGCAGAATTACAAGACATCATCTATTTACATTTAATCAACCTATTCTACACATCTATTAGCAGTCTACATGATTCAAAAACTACTACAGAATCTACACAAAGGTGTTTGCAGAAATGTGCTACATGACTTATTATTACATAAGCTACTCACTCGATGGATATCAAATCATTATCCGTCGGGACTATATTGAGTCATCCGTCGGGACTATATTCCTTATCTGTCGAGTACTACATAATTCACTAAGTTGAATCTACTAAGGTGTTTTGTTAATGATATCATCAAGTTCACAACATATTCCCAACAAGTTTTCTTGAAATTAGATGACGATGTGATGACCAAACATGATACGAATAGAAGTAATGTGATATAAATCAACCTTGTGTTATAAAATAAACTGATGATTGCTGGATAGATTTGTTATACTCAGTAATCGTAAGAGATGATGATGGAAATAATACCCGTATGGAAGACTAGAAGTGAAGTTATGAATAAGATAGTATGCAACGGTAATTGGAATTTTGTTGACCAATGAAGATAAAATGAACCCAGTAAGGGGTAAATGATATATGGAAATGAATGGGCTCTTATCTGATTATTTTCATAATTGGATTCCTTGTGATAGTTGAGAAGGACAACAACCAACTTATATAGTAATGACGACCAAGTGTTTGATTTTCAAAATTTTAGACCGTTTTCAAAAGAGATTTTCTTCACAATTTTTTTAAAATTCCTTGGAACAAAACAAGTTTTAAAAACATGGTTGTCAAACTACTATTTGAGTTTCTTGTTTGTTATAAGATTCAGATTATCTAGAAGAATACTTGTTTTAGAAGTTAGTTTGGTTCGTTTAGAAGATCAAGTGGACCCACTATTACAGAGAAGATTTGTTTATTCCTAACAGAAGAATGCAAATCTTGTTTGATAAATTTAACGATAGAACCAATGTAGGGAGAAACTATTCATCCAATTCCTGAGACGATTAGAATTCGAAGAATATGTTGATTCACAAGAAGCTGGGTATAAGCAACGAAGATTAAGGAAATCTCCATACTTTCTAAACGAAGAACGTTATTGGCAAAGAAGGCGATATGTTTAATGACCAGCAACATAAGCGAAATTTGAAGTTATAATTATAAATCTCATAAAACCACAAATTGAGTCGAATTATATACATGGAAGCGCAACGCAAAAGATAAAAGACCCGGTACAGGGGAAATTATTCTAATGATCGATTAAGAAGGCATGTCAGAAAACTTTCTAAAGTTAATATATAACTCGGAATGAAATCTACTGGTCAGACAAGCGTTGAAGCTGTAAGCGGATGAAATATGGATAGCTACCAATGGTATCATTCTTTCCTAATATCCTATATATTCATATAAATCTCGAGTAAAGTATAAACTTCTTTCATGATCAGCTCTATAAGGTGATTGTTGAATCCCTTTCAAATCATTCCTTCTTCAAAATATTGTTTTCTAATTGGGACAAGCAGTGTTATGGTGTGACGCTTTCTCGAAATGACAAAGAGTCTGGTGGGACGCCACCTAATCATCTGATGTGTGCCATATGGTATGAAAGACTGGCCATCTTGAGTACTAATATGGTTGTCTCATTCTTATTTAAATCGTTATTTATTCTTTCTTCTTCAATCTTGATTTGTTTATTCATGAATCCTTCCGATTGTTTCCTTGTACTCATAACCTTACAAAAAGTTTCCAATCAGAATCATATACACAAATTCCTTCTTGTGTAAGGTCTATCCTTTGAATATTTTAGAAAAAAAGTAAAATGAACCTGTGTAGCAGATAAAGTGTAATAAGTATGGACAATTGCAAGCTGATGGATGGTGGACATTTACGAGCAGAGAAGAATCATTATGCCGATAACGGGATAGTTGCGAGGACATCAAATCAAAGGCAGAGATCTGCATACATGATACATTGCAAGTATGAGATTTTGGCATGAATTGGAGTAATTAGCAAATCGTATGAGGTAAATTAACTAGAAAAATAAGAAAATAAAGCTGCATGTATCAGATGAGGCAAATGATCGATTGGTCAAAGGAGGCGAATGAAGAAATTCTTAATAATAATCAGATAATCAATTAACATGTTGTGAAAATGACGCATACCTTAATCATGTGGGAGATAATTGCCATGAAGATTCAAGATCGAAGAAATGCTAGTTACGAATAAACTTTGAGTGCGTTCGTTAAGGAATGGTTGGGCTTTCCCACTCAAGTAAGTGAGTTGTGGTAAAATCGATGATTATAGCTGGGCCAGCAAAGAAGATTCAATATGGAAAGACATAAGGGGAGATGAAGGTAGGGTTGTTTGACTGCAACAATTTTTTAGATATGGAGCTTTAAAACCAAATGAACTCATTCGCAAGATTATAAGAGTGTTGGTTGAGACCAGGTGTTGGTTATCAGAAGTTAAACCAGTTAATTAATAAAAACAAGTGTATGTTGCCAAGGATGGATGAATTGTTAAGTAGAGAGCTTGATTTGAAGTATTGATATTCTGTTATAATCAGAGAATATGAGAAAAAGGTATGGTATACTAAGAATTGTTTGCTATAATCTTAAGTTGAACTAGAGTCATAGGTTGTACTGATTAATATTACATGAGGTGGTAAAATGGTGAGTTTAGAAGGTGGCAGTGGATTGGTATATTTGAGGATTGATTGTTGGTTGTTTTGATTGTTGGTGTCGGCTTGAGTCCGACTGGTAATCAATAATGTAAAGGAGATGTTGCCCAAATTTTCAGAGATTACCCTGCTTGTAAAGATAGAATGTAAACTTTCGTATCTTAGCAGTGTTCTAAAAATCGGTCTAGGCGGCCGCCTAGGCGCTAGGCGGTGGTAAAACGCTCCGACTCGGACCTAGGCGGTGATTTAGGCGTTTTTTCAAAAAATCGGGTCAAAATCGGGATTAGGCGGGCTAGGCGGTCAAAAATCGGTCCTAGGCGGTCTAGGCGGAAAATAATTAAAAAAAATATTTTTTTTTACCTTTTAATAATTTAATTCATTAATTTCATAATTTCACACAATATCATGTCAATTTCTAATATAAAGTATTTGTAATAAGTAACAAATAATCAAATATATTTACTTTCACACTTAAAATATAAAATTAACATATTATAATTAATTTAAAAGTGTGAATTAAAATATAGTTAATATTGTAAACTCAATAATTAGTACATAACGCTGCGTAGATATTGTTATTAACGCATGTCAAATGTGTAGATATTGTTTAATATCATTCTAATTTCTTTTTTCAAACAAATATTTGACATATTGATCATTATATAATTATAAAAATTAAAAATAATATTTATATTCTTCTGATTAATGTTCCGATTAATCGGTCCGATTAATCTCCGACTTGCCGATTAATCTCTCGAAGGTACCCTCACCGCCCTGGCACGCCTAGCGATTTCTGGAACACTGTATGTTAGTGATATTCCTGTGATACTCCAAATAATTGTGATCTTGGTTCTCGAAAGAGGTTGTTACATCCAATCCGACTATATATAATTGGTTTTTATTTTATTTAGCTAGTCATCACTTGGTACAATTGATCAATTAAGTAAGTTAATTGGTTAATTTTACCAATTAATGGTCAGCTAGATGGAAATCGATTCCAATTAGATTAAGTCAAATTTTGATGTGACTTTTAAATCCGAAATCAAAATAATAAGGAATTGGGAAAAAGTAAGGACGTTGGTAGAATTCAGAAATTGCTGCAAATGTGTGAGTTTTTACTTAGATGAGTATGCCCTTCATAATGGACAAGAGAAATAAAAAGTCATTTGTATGGACAAGTGAGAAGAATATTTTCAAGAGCTAAAGATTTAAGATGAAGCAGCGAGAAGGAAGGAAGAAGGGAGATGGAATAAAGCAGAAATTAATAACTACACCAATATGGATTTCATTAGACAGTCAAGGAGATGTTATCATCTACAACAAAGTTTTATCAAAGGACATCTTGTTTCTGATAATCATACAATAAATGATTTGTCAAGTATTTCTGTTTTGGATAAAGTATGAGATATAGTTTTAAATCAGTTTTCGATTGATGTTGATACTTAGGTTGTTGTTAAATATCGAAAGTGGTATTAATATAGATGATTGATGTTTACTTCAGAATGGGATATTGTGAGCATCAAAGTTAGTATTAATATCTAATTTGATATGACAATAAAATGAGTATTAATGTCAAGAGTTCGGTTTTGAATAAGCTATGAGAATAAAGAACGGAGATAGAAAAAGGAAGTGGGATCAAAAGGGTGATAAAGAAACTTCATAAAATACCAGGAAAAGTAAACATAGTAATAGATGCATTAAATCAGAAAAAAAAGACCAAACGTGTTGACAGTGTTAGAAGAATTATACAAAGAATTTCAAAAGTTGAAATTGGAAGCCAGAGTTTGCAAACCTAACAATGCAAAGATGTATAGTATGACTTTTCAGCCAGAATTGCTAGAGAAGGTAAAGAAATGTCAAGGGGAAATAATAGATAAATATATTATCGTTAGAAAAAAAAGTATATATATACTTAAAAGGATGATCAAGGCATTCCCATATTTTTATTTTAGAATTTGGGATTCCACCAGTAACATAATTGAAGAATGGAATTTTGCAAGAAGCTCACAACTCAAGAGATTCAATCAATCCATGGAGTACCAATATGTATAGAGATTTAGAGGAAAATTATTGGTGGCCAGATATAAAGAAAGAAATGGTGGGATAGATTAGCAAATATTACACGTATCAAGGAGTTAAGGCGGGACATCAAAGACTAGATGGATATATTTCGCCAAGAAATGTCATGATGATGCCACCTGAGAACCAAAGGTGAGGAAAACGTTAATTACATTATTATTGATAAGTTATTTAAACCTGAACATTCTCATTTAGTAATAAACAGTTTATCCCATAAGTGGGTTAGTTGCTGCTTAAAGAAGTGGGGGTACGTCATTAGATCTAGAAACTAATTGTAGATGATCAGTACTGTATGATTTGAAATTTGACAAGAGTATTCAGAATACGATGAATTATGTCGAACTAGAATGGTATGTACTACTCCTAGATGAACGGATACTAAGTAAGGCGGAACTAAAAAGATAGGAATTTGGTTAAACAGCGATAACTCAAGAGATTCAAGCTACTCTGAAGGTATGATACGAGACATAGATGTTAAAGAAGACTCTCTGATAGTATGGCATAAAGAAAGAATAAACGTTATACTTGATTAGACGTCAAGGAAAGCATTACAGTCAGTTTCGTATGAGAACTCCTTAGAACCAAAATAAATGATAATATGGGTTAAAAATATGTCGATGATGCCTTCAGGTTAGTGTACTTTCTTTAAAATGGTAAGAGATTTCCACTTGATAAATATACTCGATTGTGCTTCAAGGAAAATAAAATGTGGTGATAAATTTGTGCGTCAGTCATATTCAGTCAAGATTTTCTCGTTAATTCTTAACTCTGGAGTAATCTCGAGAACGTTAGAAATCGAATACACCATGGTTCCAGTATATCAATTGTAGATGGACGAGAAGATTAAAAGAACGATTAAAGAGCCTGGAATACGATTAGAAGCGATTATGAACTGAGTTAACTGAATAGAGAAACATGTAGGAATGGGGTTCAATAACCAGTAGCTAACAAACATTCATAAGCACGAATTACTAGAATTACAAAGAAAAGTTAATTAGTAAGAATTACACTGGTCCTTTTGAGACAGTAAAATAGTGAGGATAAGTTTAAGTAAGTTGGCTTCACCGCCACACTTTTAGCAGATTCATAAGGTATCTATACGTGTATACTCAGGAAGAGTAATTTAGCTCCATTATATACAAAATGGAGACTTGAGTTGAGTTATATAAGCAATAGATAGAATATGAGGTCAGCGAGAGGTTGTTAAGTAACGATTGATGCTGCGAGTAAAAGTTTATAAAAAGTTGTAAGGTTGAGAGATAAACCTGAGAAAATGAGAGTGAGATACTTGGATGTATCATTATCTGATCCTTAAAATGATTCTGAGGACATAATCCTTTTAAGGGGGGAAGGATGTAATATCCAAGATATCGCGTGTAATTATTTTTACCAATAAATAATTTTTATATAATTATTATGTGATTTTTGGTGAATTATCTGATGATTGGTATGAAGATGTGGATGCTTATATGTGGTAAAGTATAAGTAGGTTAATTTTATTATGACCAGAATAAAATATAGATAATTACAGTATTTTTCTGATAACTTTTGGACTATTATGATTTTATATTGATTTTTGAAATTATTAATATTTTCTGAATAATTACAAAATTATTTTATAAAGTTGGGAATCGTCCGACTTCAACCATTTTTACGTTTTCACAACTCGAAACTCTTCCGAAAACTCCTTTCTAACCTAATTTGGTAATTCCAGACATTTTCTGTGTTTTGACTTTTTCGATCCGGATTACGGTTTGACCCGTACGCGTCCCGACGTATAATTTTCGATACGATAATCATTTCGGTGAATCAACAAAACCCGTATTCTCGAAAGACGGGATATTATTACGTTATTTTCATATAAAGTATTTTATAAAAAGCCCGGTTTGGATAATTATCCAATACGGATACCAAATCAGATCATTTTTGCAGTTACTTAGCGGCTAAGCAACTAATTTAACGATCCAAAATGAACCAATATTCAAAAAATATATATAGCCCTTTAATTATTTCATTTTCGTATAATCACAATCAGTCAGTAAAACCCCGTAAAATATAGAGAAAATGTTGAATTCATGTCGCATTCTTGAGAATCAATCGTACAAACGAAGGCGTTATCGAACTCTGATTTCGGGCGTACAATATATCAAAACGAAGCTCTCGAAAAGTACTTTCATAATCAATCATCCGTTTTTATGCAGAAATTAAGGTATTTTAATGATTTAATTATTTTAATTCGAATTATTTATGGATTAAATTATGATTTTTTGTTCTTGATGTTGTTTGTGTGATTTGATGCTAGAATAGTGTAGATAATCTTTTTCTGGTCATTTTGATATATTATATGTCAAAAACCGAGTTCAATAACATATAGAAAAGGGTGTTTGATTCTCGAATTTTAAAATTAGGGTTCTAATAGTTTGAATGTTCATGATTCAAATTGGGTATTTCACTTTTGTTGATTTTGGGGTGAATTAAGCGATACCAGTCACTCCATCGTCCAAAAACAAAGCAAATTATGTGTTTAAAAGTCGTGTTGGAAGCCTGTAATGTAGTGGCCGGATTTTTCGAGCTCCAGCCGGCATCAATGGCGATTTCGCCGGATTCTGAAATTTACAGTTGGTTTACAGTGATTGTTGCATGAAATGAAATCTCGGGGAGACAAGGAAGAGACAATGTGCTGGAGCCAGATGAAACGGGGCCGTTTTGGACCCGTATTAAGGTCACCGGTGTCCATCGACGACCACCGGAAACTGGGTTCGTCCCAGAAACCGGCGGTTCGTCCCGACCCGGTTACCGACCCGTTTACTTATTTAGTTGACCCGATTTCAATCTTGTTTAACCCTGATCCAAAAAAATCAAAAATTGTTTCCATAATTCTCTTTTTAAAATAATTCGAAAATTCTATTTTTAATTTCTAAAAAAGTTCAGTTTTAATTCAAAAATTCATTTTTAATTATTTAATAATCCAAAAAAAATCGGATTTATTTTATTAATTAATTTTAATTAATTTTTAATTATTTTAATTAATTGATTAATTAATTAATTTAATTATTAATTAATTTTAATTGATTTAATAATTAGATTTAATTATTTAAAATCGATTTAAAAATTCCGAAAAATAGTTTCGAGCTTTAAAATATTATTTTAAATTATTTTCAAGGGTCGATAATTATTATAAAATTATTTTAAAGTAAGATTCGGGCGTTCGAACCCTATTATTTAATTATAAAATGATTCGGAGTCCCGTTTTAATTTCGAAAAATGTTCAAAAATTCGTAATAAATACCCGGAAAATTATTTTGACCCCGAATCTTCTTTGAAAAATTATTTTGATCTAATACCTTACTTGTTATGTGCTACGTGCTAACTGATTGATGCGTTATATGCCTATGTGGTTGTGGTTTGACTGTTTTATTCATAACTTTCAATACGTAAATCGGATTTGGGTGAAACGAAGGGTAGATAAAAGCTTATGACATTTATATAACGATTAAAATAATATGAGTATGAATAATTGATAGATAATTGTGATGCCTAGCAGAGTCAGCAAAGCATAGAAAAGGAAACCAGTGATCCATAAATAGAATCGAAGCATAGAAAGGGAAGGCAAGTGATTGATAAATAGAAACAAGATATAGAAAGATAAGGAAAGTGGTTGATGAGTAAAACTATTAGATGAGTACAAGTAAAGTGGAAATTTTTGATGATAAGGCAAGTACTTCTGCACCTTCTTCAAGATATATTGCAAATATTTTCGAACTGTTTCATAATATATCGCTATTATTCAAAATAACTCATGTTTTATATTGCAGGCACTTTAAACTACTTAACCTTGAACCCTGATTCTTATTGATCTTAAGCCATAAGCCTTATTCTTCATAAACCATTGATTATTGAATTCCCAGATACGAGTCATACACATACGATACTACTCCATAAATACATATCTACCCCATACTGATTCTGATATTGAATTTCTTAACATACCAATCATTATTCCTTGTTTACCAGAAGATCAATTCTTGGAACCCTTGAACCCTTGGTCTTCTACTTTCTGATTCTTTCCTTGATTAAAAGCCAATCTTTTTGAATTCCCTGTTATGCCTTCATAGTGTTATGAATCACCCTATGCTTCAAGATAAATGTTGTTTATGATTTGGCTTATTGATTTACATTGATTATTATATTAATTTGTTTAGAATTGGATGGTTTTATAAATATGGACCAGATTCTTGGTCAGACCAGATTCGTGGTCATAATAGGCCAATGCGTGCCTTGGATCCAGTATATAGAGCAAAGCTGGGAGCCTTGCTCGGGGTTAGTGCATGACTGATCAGCAGCCTAACCTTGGTTTTAAAATGAAAAGTGAATATCCAATTCTAACCATTGCTTATTCAGAAACTTGATTCTTCTGAATCACTTCAATTGATTATTGTTTAACCTCAATTGTTGCTATTATGACTTGTTGAGCTAGTTAGCTCCCTCTTGCAAAACTTTTTATGTTTTTAACATTTGAAAAGGAAAATTTGTTGATAACAAGGATTCCCAGTCCAACGTGCGAGCTAGGATTTCCGGTTAAGTTGAATCGAGCTAGTAGGAGCTTTATATTATAGATGAGTTGTGTAAGATTGTAAGTACGATATCCTTAGCCATTGTAACTTGAATTAGTTGAGATTTGGTACGAAGTAATAAAAGTTAAGATTATTGCTTGTTTTCATACTTTAACCTATTGCGATCTGTGGTGGTGTAAAGAAGGGTCAATGCATATAATACTTTGTATATAGGTTTAAATATTATGGTATGTGTTGTAAGCCCCAAACTTTTGACCCGGGTTTAGAGGGCGTCACAATCTTACCTTAACTAAATTTAGCAAAATAACATGGAAACAACTCTTATTATGTACAAATAAATTCGAATTTCAAGAGTTTAATCATGCATGCATGTTTTCAAATATAGTAGCAAAAGTATCATGGTTTTCCATCAAAATCTCATCTTAAAACTAATATGCAAGACTAGAAATGGCCATAAAATGAATGATCACTAACATGCAAAGAGTTTTATCAAGTTTCTTTTACAAAAATACATTATACTATCACATAAGTAATGTATCTCATGGAGAAGCTTTGGATTCACAAGAATCAAGGTTTTTCTCTTTGAGTTTAAACAAAAACACAACATGCAACCATAAATCATCAAATTTTAAGCATAATAATTTTTTGGGAAATGAGTAAAGTAATCATGGGAAGTGAAATTACTCTAAAAGAAGGTGAAAGATTGATGAAAACTGGAAGGGAATGGGGGATGGGGTGTTCGGCCGAGAGGGTGAGGGAGAAGGAGAGAGAAGAGAGAAAAATGGAGTGGAGTGGAGTGGTGTGGTGGGGTGGAGTATAGAATTGGTAGTTGATCATCCCTTTTTGGCTTTTATATTCACATGCAAAAGTGAGTGGACAAAGCTTTTACCAATTTACCCCTCTCCCACTAATACACCAAATTTGCATGCAAGGTTAACTAGGTAATTTGGCTATTGTAGAATAGTTAGCGGGGTTTGAAATTCCAATGGTACCCTTGTCTTTTTATTGGGAGAAAAATGCATGCATGGGTATCTAGGTAATTTGCTAATTGATAATTAATTACAGAGAATAAATTTTATGAATAAAAATATAATTTCAAAAATTATAAGAGTGGTGTCATAAAATAGCTTAGAATTTTTAGAAATTTATAAGATCACTTTTGAAATTTATTGATGAAAATATTTTAAAACGATTTTTCTCAAAATAAGGAATACACTCTATAAGTCACATTTAAGAGAAAATAATACATTTCTTGCTTTCAAAATTCTTAAATAATTTAACACAATTATTATGCATCAATCCAATAACACAAACACATATCCGCCAAATTTTTATAAACGACTAAATCATAATTATAGAATATTCAATTATTTATTACATGAAATACCGATTGTAACAATCTAACCTTCCCATACCACTTGTGATTCCAGGTCTTCTAGAGTGAGAAATTCCACCGTAAATCTTCTTTAATGTTTCAGAAGAATCTCTTCTAGGTGCTAGTTTTTTGCTTCCCCATAGTAGCTTCTTCTTCTTTTCTAGAGTAAGTTCTGGCTTATCAAAGACTATGTCTTCAGAATCAGGAATTGATAAATTAGCTTGATTGGGTTTGAAAAATTATCAACATGAGTAGAATCAGAGGTTATGATTGGTTGAATAGCATCTTCTTCTTTATTAACTTGAGTAATGTTAGAGGTTAATTTCAATTTTTCAGCCCAGTCAGCTCCATGAGTCTTCCTTATTTGGTGAACTTGACTGACTTCTTCTTCTTCAGCCATTTCATCAGTATCAAAAGATTGAACAACTGTATAGATTGGATCTATCAGTATTTATGATCTAGTTGCCTTAGATACTGATTTCTACTTTGCAACAACTTTGGTTTTAGGCTTGAAAGCTTTGACTTCTCTCTTATCTTCTCTTTCCCTTTATGTTTCGTGTCAGTAGTTAAGATAGCTTGAGATCTGAGAGATCTTTCACCCTCTGTCTGACTTACCTCCCTGGTGACTATCTCTTTGGTTGCTCTGTTTGAAGGATCATCTTCATACAAATCTTGGGAGATAATAGCAGTATCAGTATTTCCTATCTTCATGGAATGTTGAAGTCTTCCTCCATTTTCTTTGGATGTTCTAGATCAACTCCATGATTTTCTTTTTCAAAGATTCTTCTACTCACCTCAGAGTCAAATGCTTGAATCTTTTGATCCCTGTAGAATAGAGTTTTCTTTCTTCCTTTTACTTTCAAAGTTTGAAGATATTGACTTGCTTCTGTACCAGCTTCTATCTCCGGAATATCTTGGTCTCCATCAGTAGTTGTGACTTGTAAAGTTTATTGAGTTGGTGTAGTCACAGTCAGTTCTCTAACTCTTCTTTCACTTCTCTTACTTTTGCCTTCTTGTCTATATTGAGACCTAGTGATTGCTTTTGATGAACCAATAATTCCAACTAGCTCTTCACCTCTTATCCTTTCACTATCCTTCTGCCCCCTTATTACCTCCATCAGGATTTTCATCATCAGTATTTATCAATGTGAGATGCTTGCTTTAGATTGAACAATTTTCTCCCCCTTTTTGGCATTATCACCGAGCAGTAGAGAATGAATCAGCTCCATTGAGTTCTGTACCTCTGTAAGTTGTTTAGACATTTGAATTTGCTTAGCTTCCAATCTATCTTGATTAGCTTCAATTGTAGTTTTTCTGGCAACAATTGGTGCAATTCGCTTATGAATTTCCTGATGAGTAGTTAGCCTTGAAGCAATCAATGATTCTTTGATCTGATTGATTTGAGAAGTACTTGCTTCTTGTGCCATATGGAAGGATCTGATAACGAGAGTAGATGCTTTCAAATATGTCAGCATGTCAAGATTTTGAATTCTTTGTTCAACTGTTTCTAGATGTTCAACAATATTTGTTCTGGAAATAGGATAGGTATCATCTTTCCATTTAGCATTCCAGATTTCATCAAGATAATCCTGCTTCTTCTTGGCATCTAACTCTTTCAGCTTTAGGACGTCTTTTATCTTAGGTCCTAATTGCCTTAAACAATTTCGACCTTTATTGGTTTGATCCATACTTTCTCATGGTTTAACATGTGCCCCACTTGGCATTATTATAATTACGTCATATTTCCTTTATCAAAATTTCTATTCTTGAGAACTTTGAATATTACCTTTCTCCTTGTAAAACCTCTAAGGTTATCCTTAAATCCTTCATCAGGTACACCCTAGGTACAAGGCATATCAAGATACCATTTACTAATACCAGAGTCATTGTCTATATAGTTCTGAAAATTTTCTCGACTGATCTTTAAAGGTTGTTGTTGCCTTAATCCTTCATTCCGTATTACCCAAACTCATAATGTCCATATTAAGGGTGAAATGCCAACCTTTATGCATTCCCCTAGGATTCATCTCAAGTTATCGAGGTTCTATCCTTAATTCCACCTTTAAAAAGGTACATGCATCCTTCCATAGATAAATCAAGTCATATATCTTTAATAGATTATCTTATTCAATCATTCCCACCTTGATAGTCTATACCAAATTTCACAATAGCATCCTTATTTAAGTTGAGGTCAATCCATATGGCCTCCAAAAGATAAAAATTGTTATCCGCTTTTATTTCCTGGTTTGGTAATGATAACATGGATGTTCTGGAAGATATTGGTCGTGTTCAACGTGAACTCTTTTTTTTCTAAATCCTCATTTACTTTTGTTATTTATCTCAACAGTCATCTCAATATTGAGATATCTCTTATACCTGGTGTCCCCCTTTTTGGGCATCAATTCACATGTGTTACTTACACTTCACATTCTTGAAGGTCACTTCCTTCATCCAATTTCCTAATTTCTTACTTTCTTGTCTCCTCAGTCTATCTGCGTCTCATTATTTATCCTTCGAACTATCTCAAGGTTTCCTTGAATCCTCCTAACTTAAAGGGGATAAGATATATGTATCTCTTATGCCTTCAACCATCAACTTTAACTCATGGTGAATCACCCTCATCCTGATGATTACATACTTTTCTATTTCTATTGCTACGAGTCTTTAGGGTTTCCTCATTCCCAACTCCCTTATCATTTCTCAAACTCTATTGCCTTTATATTCCTTTCCACTTCAGTTTCCATTTTATTTTCTTTCTCTTACCATCATTTCATGAACCCACTAATCATTGACTTCAAACATCACGCCGTTCTGGGATTCTTGTCCTCAGAACAAATCTTGACAACTTTTATAACTTAGATTCATAATTCATCATACTCGTCCACCTTTGTTCTGGCTCTAAAGCTTTTACACTACCTCCATAACCTTGGGAAGTACTTTCCCGAAAACAATTAACTGAACTTTAATCAGTTTATTATAACCTTTGGCTCCGTGCCTTTTTTGGCCTTTCACCAGCGGGTGGCCTCTCTCTTAGAAGGGTAAGTGACAAAAATAGTCTTTTGTGATTCGTCAATCATTTAGAATCTCAAATGATTCCTATATTTCCTTTAGCCAGCTCTCGCCTCAACTGGGTTCGCTTGTTCCTTGGAACTCTGAGAGCTTAGCGACTTAAAGGTCCTAAAAGAATTTCCCACCGTACTGTTTCCTCAGGGTGGTGGTTGGGGATAAAAGTGTAAGTTTTGTTGAGGCAGGTCCATGAATTGCCCCATAGGAGTACCGTCCTGGTTCTCCCTAACTTGCTCGACTTCTGTTTTCTTAGTATGAAATGTTTCATCCTTCTCCCATAATTGGGGTTATCTTATACATTAAAATCCTTGTTTTCCACTTCATTATGTTATGGGCTCCTTCTTTCTTAATGGCAACCTCCCTGACTATCACATTCAGGGTTTGCCCTAAATCTTATTCCTCGAACTATGGATTTCATCTAAGATCCAATCCTTAAGCTCTTAAACGTTTGGAAACCAAATTCTGTAGGAATACCTTGTTATTCCCTTATCATCTTTCTCGGTATTAATCTCTTCTCCAGTCATTGGCTTTCTGCCTTCATTCATCACTTTTTTTTGACACAATATGATCTTGTATCATAATTCAGGCTGCATTACAACCTCAAACAGCCTTTCAGTACCGGTTTCGGTTACCTTCACTTCTATTTCCATTTTCTCAAAATCTCTTATCAACTCTCCCAAAGACATTATCATCTTGAGTCTCTCCTTTCTACTAAGGGCATTAGCCACCATTTTGGCTTTCCCTGGATGATAAAGAATCTCATTATCGTAATCCTTGATTAGCTCTAACCACCTCCTCTGGCGCATGTTGAGCTCTTTCTGCGTTAAAATGTACTAGAGCACTTATGGCTTGTGTAAATCTCGCACTTCTCTCCATACAAGTAGTGCCTCCAATCTTTAGGGCAAAACTATTGCCACGAGCCCAAGCTCATGGATAGGATATCAGATTTCATATTCCCTTAATTGTCTTAACGCGTACGCGATTACCTTGCTGTGCTGTATAAGAAGTACCCTAATTCCTTATGCGAAGTGTCAATTCAAATCACAAAATCTCCTTTTCCCATCCAGCAACGCCAACATAGGGGCCGTCACCAATCTTTGCTTCAGTTCTTGAAAGTTGTTCTCACATTTCTCTGCCCATTCAAACTTCTCAGTCTTACGAGTAAGCCGCGTTAAAGGGGCTACTATCTTTGCAAACTTGAACGAACCTCCGATAGTAACCGGTCAATCCTACCTCTGGTAGTCTCCCTGGCCATGGTCATTTATTCCTTAGCGATCATCTCTTCAGTCTTGTTAGGATCCTTCACGAGATCCCCCTCAGCAACAATCCCTTCTGGGATAACATCCTTATTTGTTACATCTTTAATATGAACATCATCTGGTCCCTCGTTAGGGTGCTCCATTGGTTCCACAATCTGATCCCCAATATGTAGTAAAACATCATCATATCATTGCTCTTGAACTTCAGGGTTCGGAGTCCCACTACCATAAATAATAACGAACTACGCTTCTATCACGATATTTATAAGGGTTCCCATAAGGGTTTTAACTGTCAGTACTATGTTAGGTAGTCTGACTATGAACTTGGAAAGAGTTCTTATTATCTTAGTGAACTTCTTATCTTAACGTCGCATCATCTCTGCGGTTTATAACGCTTAGCTCTGATACCATTTCTGTAACACCCCCAAATCCGGGGTCAGGGATCCGAGTTCTCACGAGTTCCATTTCCTTTGATAACACTCAATCTTAATATCAACCAACTACTGCGCACTGTGACCCCACAATATACAGACACACACCACAAGTTATAATCTCAGAGATGAATACCAAAAATAACACAAGTCATTTTATTCCATAATTATAAGTCATTACACCTCAAAAGGGTTTCTGAATAAATTTACATATTCTTTGCCATTATTACAATTCATAATATATATAAGTCTGGTACATCAACAGTTGAAACCCTAGCCTATTGGTAGATCCTAACTCAGCTACCGCGGCATCAACGCCTACAGGAAACTGCGGAACGTTTCCTATCCGCTTGCGAATTGGGAGCTTGGTCCTCTTCATCTTGTATATCTGTTGTTGTGTGATAAAAGAAGAAAGCAAGGGTGAGCAACAGGCCCACCGAAATAATATGTATAATAATTAATAATATATGAGCATTCTCATAGTACTCATGAAAGTCTTGGTCAAGAAGAAATGAACCAAGTTTGATATCTTAATGCGACCAAGTCACAAAATATTCAATATATACGTATATATACTTTTAAAAATCTTGGAAGTCCTCTTCCATGCATAATATATACAGAGTTCCAGTTTATAACTATATAAAAGTATCGTTGCAAGGTGATCTCATATATCTAACCTTGTCTCAACATTTTTCTGAAAATCTTTGTCATGCATAAGATAATCATTAACCAGATATAAGTTGAAAAGATGAAGTTACAAGATACTCCAATATGCTTATATCTTTTCCGAATACTACTTGAACTACCACCGTTCAAGGTATAATTAATCAGTTTCAAAAGTTCATCACATAGATGAGACTACAAGATAAGACGTGAATAGATTCAATCTTTGAAATATCATTATAAAGAATAAAGTTACGAGATACTTCATTAAGTCCCGATATATATATATATGTATATACACCTATATATATATATATTTCATACACCCTTCTGCTATGGAAGTATAAGCAGAGTTGTCATTTCCAAGAATTTTGGAAAGAATAAACTTTGGCATAAACCTGATATCTTGCTAATCAGGCAAAGATACCAATTAAGTCACCTTATCTACTAGTAGATGGATAAATCCCCCACCGGTCATCACCCTGGCCGCATTAGGACCTTGTGCTGGACCGCCACCCGGCCTCTTACGCATTGAGGGACTGCCACCTAGCCACTTACACTTTGATAGACCGTACCCCGGCCTGTCACTTATACCGACTCAATTAGATGGATTTACTTCCCGAACGTTGGGCAAGTAATCAAATTCTTTTATCAAAACCGCAACCTCGTTGTGAATATTAAATACAGCATAGAGCCGGATCCCTCAGATTTTGAGCGAGTATTTAAATCCCCTTCGAAAGGAAGATCTTAATTTGAAAATGAGTTTTGGGATCCGCTCTAACTTTTAAATTCATTTTGAAGACTCGAAAACATTTTACAGAATGTTTAGAGTAATGATGATTTGATAAAATAAATCATTCCCGATATGTTAGAAAATATCTGAATATTATTATTTAAATAATATTCCCATAGAGGATAATCTCTATAAAATAAATGAAGTAGAAGTTTTAAAACTCATACTTGAAATGAATAATAAGTAACCAAAGATATACTTATACGAAAGTATGATCTTTATTTGAATAATTGAAAATAAGTTTGATTATTATTCAAAACTATCGAATATACCTTATTCGATTAATGGTTATAGAAAACTATATATATATAATTTATATATATATATATTGTACTCAGGAACATCGACTCCCGGTCTAGAAAAATGTTCACCTTCGGGTCCCCTATACTAAGGGTATACGCAACTACTGCTTATCTCTAGCATAGGTATTATGCAGTTTATAAGAATTTGAATTGATAATAGAATATCAAGATTTCACAACATGCATATATATATATATACCATATCATCATGCTCCAATATATCGCAAGATTTGCTAATAACATTCATGCACTTATCTCAAGATAATGCATCAATATATTTACATCACAACAACAGTATAACGGTTAGAAAACTTGCCTGAGTGTTCCCGGATAGACTTAAACTTAGAGTGGGTCCGGTAACCTATGAACAACAACATAATCCGGAATTAGACCACGGTCGCTTAAGAAACTAGCAAAAACTCACTCATACCCTAACGGTCGCGTATGCGCTTAACGATTTGCGTTAATCGCTTGCGTACCCTCGGCTCCACCAATTTTAATAAATTAATCGTTACGAATTTTAAGGCGACTCTTTCGCGAGTACTTTAAAAACTGCCTAATACACCTTACATAATTGTTTCGTATTTCGATTAATAATTTACGGGTCTCAGTTATGGTCTCAAGGTTACTCGAGGTTTCGGGGTTCGCTCGCGAAATGCCATTACTTAAAATGGTCGTGTCTCCTAAACCGTAAGTCGGATCTAAGCGGACGACATATCAAAATGAAGATTGAATCATAAAATTTCTAAGCATTGTAATGGTCAGTTCATGGCAGTTAGTGTTCGGGTGCAAAAGTCATGCACAAAACAGTCTAAGGAAAATTGGGCATTACGACGGCTATAACTTAGCGATTCCCAAATTTTACCTATTCAATTCAATATCAAACCACCACCAATCAACACCATTCCACCACATTTAACCACAATACAAGATCATTCAACCATAACTCAAGATCTCAACATATTCATCTAAACCAAGTCAAAATGTGACCAAGAACTTCAAATCTAACAAGTATCACTCCTAACTCCAAAATCAACAAAACCACTTACTAAACAAAGCTCTAAACATGTTTACACACCCATTACACTAACCCATCATCTAAACATTATGAAATCCAAACCAACAAAACTTAAGACTAAGGGTTTTAGAAGTTATACCTTCCTTGGAGAGTGGAGAATCACTTACGAAGCCTTAAATAACCACTAACTATCTCTACTAAGCTTGGATCTTGAAGAAAACATAAGAAAACACAAAGTTAGTTTCTTGAAAACACTATTCATCAAGAACTTTGATGAATTGATTAGCTTAGATAAACATGGAATCTTGAGCTCAAACTTATGGCTCATATAAGTTATTAATTATAGAAGCTAAAGAAACGAACCTCTTGAATTATGATTAAGTGGAGCTTGGGCTTTGAAATTTTTCTTCCTTGCTTTTCTTCAAAAAGCCGAGAGCAAAGAGGTGGGGGGGAAGAAGAATGTGTTTGCTTGGTTGCTTCTCTTTTTGTCTTAGTAATTGATTTAACCTTTTTACGTTGATTAATTTTCCATGGTCCAAAATCAACCAACAAAACAACATCCATTTGTCATGCTTATGTCATCAAGCTTGTGTCATCTTTTTACACTTGTCTTCCCTTTGTGGTGTGATGACATCATCATCCACTAACCTCTTTGATTAACCCTTAATTACTTGGTTAATGACCGCTTATCTGTTATACGGTTCGCTTAACTTTCGTTCTCGTTCGTCGTTTGAGGGATCATATCTGGGATCTTATTACTTGGGTTCCCCTAACCTTTCTCAATATTTTATATTCCTTTTATGATCCTCTCTTATAATCCTTGAATTAAAATCATTTTAATCATGTTACCTTATACTCAATTCTGTCGGTATCTGGTGGATTTTCGGGAAAAATCAAAGTGTTCGAATTTGGATTCTGACGATCTTTACATACACTTATACACTTTATGGAATACTAATATGATCTTAGAATTTCCATAAAAGTACTCCTATATAGCGTGGTCTGATAATTTTCCTTAATCAACATTGTCAGCAAAAGTTACTATTCATCAGGGTTTCAAAAATTCCAAAAATTGGGGTTATTACAGTTTTTCAACATAAACTTCCCCTTTAAGTTCTCCATTTAGAAATGAACTCTTTACATTCATATGGAACTTTTTAAACTTCTTGTGAGCAGCATAGGCTAGAAAAATTCTTATTGTCTCAAGCCTTGCAACTGGATCAAAAGTCTCATCATAATCAATGCCTTCTTGCTTTGAATAGCCCTTTGCAACCAGTCTTGCTTTGTTTCTTGTAACAATGCCCTCACTATCAGTTTTGTTTCTGAACACCCACTTTGTACCAACAACTGATTTGTTCTTTGGTCTTGGCACAAGAGTCCAGACTTTGTTCCTTTCGAATTCATTAAGCTCCTCTTGCATTGCTGTAACCCAGTCAGCATCTTGAAGAGCTTCTTCCACCTTCTTGGGTTCAGTTTGGGATAGAAAAGAATGGTAGAGACATTCATTTTCAGTTTCTTTTATGGTTTTACACCACTATTAAGATTTCCAATGATTAAGTCAGGGTGTGACTAAGACCATTTTCTTGCAGATGGACTCCTTGAAAAAGAACATCCCCTTGATCCATGAACTTTATGTTATTTCTTTGACTAGTGCCACTATCATGTCCTGATGCTCCCCCTGAATCAGTGTTCCCATTATTATCAGTATTTGACTCATTAGAATTTGAGGACTGAGAATCTGATGATTTATCTACTGATGTTTCTTGAGTCGAATCACTTGTAGAAGTCTCTGGATTTGAATCATGTTGCTCCCCCTCAACATATGCTTCAGTATTTGAAGAATTTCCACATGTGGATCATCAGAGCTTTGAGTGATATCAGGATTTACTGTATCAGGATCAGGATTTAAGAGTTTAGCATAAGGTACTTCATTTTCAAATCTCAACTTGTCATGTTCATCTGCATCTTCTAGACCTGTAATCTTCTTGTCATCAAAAGATATATATATAGATTCCATGACCGTCCTTGTTCCCAGGTTGTAGACTCTGAAGGATTCTATAGACAATGGATATCCTATAAAAATGCCTTCACCAGCTTTTAGATCAAACTTGGTAAGCTGCTCCAGATGAGTTTTGAGAACAAAACATTTGCAACCAGAAATATGAAAGTAATTCAAATTTGGCTTCTTTCCCTTCACCATATCGAATGGTGTTTTTCCATGCATGTTGATCAATGTTGCATTTTGTGTAAAGCAAACAGTTTGCACAGCCTCAGCCCAGAAGTAGGTAGGCAATCTTGCTTCCTCTAGCATGGTTCTTGCAGCTTCTATGAGAGTTATATTCTTTCTTTCAACAACTCCATTTTGTTGTGGAGTTCCAGGAGCAGAAAACTCTTGTTTTATCCCATTGAGTTTGCAGAACTCTTCCATAGAGCTATTCTTGAATTCAGTTCCATTATCACTTCAGATGATCTTCACTTTGTATGTTGAACCTTTTTCCAGCTCTCTTACATGATCAAGAAAAATGGATGGAGATTCATCATTGGTTTGCAGAAAGTACACCCATGTGTATCTTGTATATCATCAACTATTACAAGTGCATACCTCTTTTTAGTAATTGACATAACATTTACTGGACCAAAGAGATCAATATAAAGTAGATGATATGGTTCAAGAATGGAGGATTCAGTTTTACTCTTAAAAGATGTTTTCCTTTGCTTGGATTTCTGACATGAGTCATATAAGCCATCAGGAGTAAACACTGCACTGGGCAATCCTCTCACAAGATCTTCCCAGTTTTACTTCTTTGAGATCAAGGCTTGTTTCTTCTCAGCTTTGGGTTTTCTGCAATCAGCTACAAAGTGTCCAATTCCATCACAGTTGTAGTATATTTCCTTTGACTTGTCAAGTTTTCCAGATTTTGATTCCTTCCGATTAGTACTTCTTCTATGTTAGGAGCAATTGATGATATCAAACAGAAACTATCAGAAGCATTTACAGATGGTAATTACTAAAATCAACAGATGATGGTGATAAGCATCGACGGATGATTACAAGAATCGACAGATGATGATGACATCGACATATGTTGATATTCGACGGATAACAATATCGACAGATGATGATTTCAACGGATGATGAAATCAGTATTTGTCACATCAGTTGATCTTTGAAGAGGAAAAGGAAACAGGAAACTCAATTCGGTGGAGTACTTTATCTCAGAAGCAATAGTATAGGTTTCCTTGTTGTTAATAGAATAGGATTCCTTATATATTGATAGTTGTGCTCTATATAAAGCACAAATTAGGTTCATGATATAAGCATTGCGACATTGTTATATCTTTCGCATAACCTAGCAGCTCTCAAGGATATCTTGTTCATCCTTTCGAGAGAGTACTTGTGTAATAAGTTTTTGTAAGATTGATATAAAAACTATTGATTATGTTGAAGCTTTTTCAAGTTGATTATATTAACTGTATTCACCCCCTCTACAGTTGATTAAGGGACTAACAATTGGTATCAGAGCTTGATGTTAATGTACAAACAGTTTAAGATGTGAAGATTGATCAACCATGTCAGACAAAGGAGAAGAAGAAACACAAAATCTGGATCTGAAGCCACAACCCCCCACCACATCATAGATAAGCAGCAACATGAGTAGGTATGAAGCAATCAAGGTGCCCATCCAGAAAGTGCATGAATATCCAATCTGGAAAGTCAGGATGGCCAGCCACATCACCTGAATATACGAACAGGATTTATGATGGTCCTCATAAACCATTGAAGGTAGCTGTTTCGCTTGCAAGAGAACCAGAGAAGATGATAGACAAAGACAAGAAGGACTATACTCCTGAAGATATCTCATCTATCATGAAGGATGCAAAGGTTAGACATATCCTACACATCGGTCTTGATAGTGTTATGTCCAGTAGAGTCATTGGATGTAAAACAACAAAAGAAATATGGGATGCTTTAGAAGTAAAGTTTCAAGGTACAACTACTATTAAGAAGAAAAGGAGGACAGTACTTACTCAAGAAATGAGCATTTTGACTCAAGGGACAATGAATCCCTAACTGAGATATATGACTGATTTCAGAAGTTGCTGAATGACTTATCCCTTGTTAATAAAAAATATGATTTGGAAGACTCAAACTTAAAGTTCCTACTTGCTCTTCCTGAAAAGTGGGACTTTAAAGTCACATCAATCAGGGATAACTATCAACTTGACATCACACCTCTAGATGAGATCTATGGAGTTCTGAAAACTCATGAACTAGAGATGGAGCAAAGGATCAAGACTTCGTCTAAAGAGTTGAACAAGGAATTTGAGAAGTTGGAAATAGAAGTACGAGTTCTAGAATTAGAAAATGAAGCAACGTATGCGATGAGATTTCAGCCAAAGATTTTGGAAAAGATTTGATATTGTCAAGAACAAGTGATGAAGCACGAAAAGGACAAATTGACAGAATAAGAGGAGAGAGCTCAAAAGGATAAAAAAGGAATATATCACGTTGGCTCACGTATTTGGATGCCTAACGTTGAAGAACTAAAGCACGAGATTTTGCACGAAGCGCATAACTCAAAATTTTCGATTCACCCTGGGAGTACAAAAATGTACAAGGATTTAAAAGAAAGTTATTGGTGGCCAAACATGAAGAAGGAAATCGCGGAATGGGTAAGTAAATGTTATACGTGTCAAAGATTAAAAGCGGAACATCAGCGGCCGAGTGGATTGCTTCAACCACTAGATATACCTGAATCGAAATTTGATTGACTGACAAAATTAGCGCATTTCTTACCAATCAACGAAATATTCTCATTGGAAAAGTTGGTCAAGCTGTACTTGGATGAAATCGTAATGCGTCATGGAGTACCAGTTTTTATCGTACCTAATAGAGACCCGAGATTTAAACTCGAGATTTTGGCGATAATTTCATGATCATTTGGGAATGAAGTTGAAAATGAGCACCGCGTATCATTCACAGACAGACGAACAAAGCGAAAGGACTATTCAAATGATCGACGATATGTTGAGAACTTGTGCATTGGATTTCAAAGGAAATTGAGACGACCATTTGCCGTTGATTGAATTTTCTTACAACAACAGTTATCACGCGAGTATCGACATGCCACCCTATGAAGAGTTGTATGGAAAAAAACACAGATCCCCTACCTATTGTGTGACGCCCTCCAAACCCGAGATCTAGATTTGGGGGTCACTAGCCAATAAGCAAAAAAAAACTAAAATAGGCACAACAGAAATAATAAATATGACCCCTTGCATGAAACTGGATCGATCACAGGTTATAGTATTAAATAGACACTAACACAAACCAAATGTTATTACAAGCCATACGTCTATTTAGTTTTATAAACTATTCAATTTTTATTACAAGCCTCTAAACTACGTCAAGCAATACGCGGAGTAACTCCCGATATAGCAGCACGTCCCAAAACTGTATACCTGGAAACACCAAACTATTTACAAGTTCACAACTCCTGGGAAAACCTGAAACTCAAGCCTGCTCTGACTTAGTTGAAAGATTAGAATGAATAACAAGTATGAGCGAAAGAAATGTTCAGCAAGCAGTATAAAGTATGCTTGAAATAATAAACCACATTTTGATAATAACTGAATAACAGGATATAAGCAGTGATATTTGATCAATAATAGAAGCTAAACAAGCTATAAACAATAAAAGATAATTTTTAGATTGGAATCTTTCACCGATGGACGTACTATCACACGCTGATCATCCCGTGTGATAGCACTGGATTATGGTTCGTAGAAACATGTCCCAAAAACGCGAGTACTCAAATAAAAAGGCAATATATCTGCCTATAGCACAAGTTGTATCATAATATTTCATATAATACATAGCCCTCCGTTGGACCATCCGCCCCGGTCACTTACGCATTCATCCAATCCATAAAACATTTTTTATCAAAGGAGCCGAATCAAATGACATCCTTAACCAAATAACACCCCATTTCTCATGGTCCAGAGACATCTCAACAACTGATGGCGAAATAACTAGAACAATTAGTTATTCGCTAATCTCATCTCAAAGTTCCACTATATAAAGTAATTTTAGCGAAATATAAAATGTTTAACTATTCTGAACTTAGTGTAACACCCCCAGATCCGGGGTCGGGGATCCGGGTCGTCACGGTCTTTCTTTCCACAATATCACTTAACTTAATTAAAAATAATTAACCTCATGTTGTGACCCCACACTAACACACACCACAACACGTTATAGTCTCAGAGATGAAATTGAAATAAGTACAAGTCCTTGAATCCTCAATTTAAAAGTTATTACAACCCAAAATGATTACTTGATAAGTTTACAGTTAATTTCCATTATCTGCCACAAGTTATAATTATACATAATTGATTCCCAAAAGTAGAATGCCTGATCTACAAATAGATCTACCTCTACAGCTATAGCAGCTACGATATCAACGGGAAGACGCGGGACGCTTCCCACGCGCTTGTGCTGGGTCTGCTTGAGTCTGGCCATCTTCCCTAACTGTTATTGTGTGATGAAGAAGTGAAGCAAGAGTGAGCATTATAGTTCGCAAGATAATATATAGTGTAAACAATAATGCAAGTATCTAACTAGATAACTTACTAGAACCCTTTATCAAGTGTAAGGTAATTACTTACTGGATATAAGATTAAAGGAAGATGAAGTTACCAATTACTTCACTATACTTATACCATTTTAGAAAACTACTTGAACTACCACTGTTCAAAGTATAATAAGTTTTCGAAGTTCATCACATAAATGAGACCACAAGTTAAGACTTGAATAGATTAAATCTTTGAAATATTATTGAATGAAATGAAGTTATGAGATACTTCATTAAGTCCCGATATATATATCCATATATATATCTCTTATACATTTCCTGGAAACCTCCGTCATGTAAAGTATGAATAGAGTTTGTAATATCCAATGCATTTTGGAAAGAAAAGAATTTTGGCATAAACCCGATATCTTGCTGATCAGGCAAAGATACCAATAAGTAACCTTTTCTACTAGTAGATGGATGAATCCCCCACCGGTCATCACCCTGACCTCATTAGGACCTTGTGCTGGACCGCCACCCGGCTCTTACGCGTTGATGGGCTGCCACCCAGCCACTTATACTTTGATAGACCATACCCCGGCCTGTCGTTTATGCCGACTCAATGAGATGGACTTACTTCCCGAACATTGGGTAAGTAATCAATTCATTTATCAAAATAGCAACCTTGTTGCGAATATAAAATACACCACAGAGCCGGATCCCTCAGGTTTTGAGCAAGTATTTAAATCCCCTTCAAAAGGAGGATCTTAAATATAAAATGAGTTTTGGGATCCACCCTAACTTTTAAAATCATTTTGAAGACTCGAAAACATTTTTAAGAATGTTTGAAGTAATGCTGATTTAATAAAATAAATCAGTCCCAATATATTAGAAAATATCTGAATATTATTATTTAAATAATATTCTCATAAAGAATAATCTTTATAAAAATAATTGAAGTAGAAGTTTTAAAACTCATACTTGAAATGAATATTAAATAACCAAATATATACTTATATGAAAGTACGATCTTTATTTGAATAATCGAAAATAAGTTTGATTATCGAAACATTATTCTTTAATAAAATAAAGAATATTATTTAGTAAATAAGCGGAGTCATAAGTCCTTGAATGAATATTCAAAATAATATTCATTAAATAGAATAAACAGAGTCATAAGTCCTCGAATGAATATTCAAGATAATATTCCTTAAATAAAATAAACCGAGTCATAAGTCCTCGAATGAATATTCAAAGTAATATTCATTAATAAAAATAAAGTTATCGAATAAACCTTATTCGATTAATAGTTTTGAAAACTATATCGGGTGGTAATCCCGGAAGGTCTTGTGGGAAGACATCTTCAAATTCATTGACTACCGGAATATCTTGCAAGTTGGGCACCTCTTTCTGGGTGTCCACCACATAGGCTAGGTAAGCCTCGTTTCCTTTTCGTAGCATCTTATTGGCCTGGGCCATGGTCAAAAATTTATTCGTCTGCCTCTTTCCTCTAAATATGACTTCTTTCTTCCATGGGATATTCAACTTAACTTTCTTCCTCTTACAGTCTATCTGAGCATCATTGCTAGATAGCCAGTCCATTCCCAAAATTACATCAAACTCCCCTAATTTAAAAGGAATCAGATCAACACTAAAAGATTGTCCCCCTATGCCTAACTCACAGGCGGGGTGAATCTGGTTAACAGGAATAATTTCATGGTTGGCTATTTCCACTTGTAAGGGTTCTATCAAGGGTTCAGCCTTAAGTCTTAATTTATGCGCAAAGTCCTTTGATATAAAAGATTTAGTTGCTCCAGAATCAAATAAAACATTTGCACTGATTGAATTTAGAGAAAGGATACCTGCTATCACATCTGAGTCTTTCATAGCATCTTGCACTGTCATGTTGTATGTCCTCGCAGTAGGTGGCTTATTAGAAGCAGTTATGCTTGCTCCTGAAGCTGCTGGTTTGTTCATTGGGCATTCCCTCTTCCAATGACCTGGGCGTCCACACTGATGACAAGTGGTGGTTGGGAGGTTAATGGGGGTTGGCGAAGTGCACTTGTCCGAATAGTGACCTTCTCGACCACACTTGAAGCAGATTACTGGCTTTCCTTTACACTCCCCAGAATACATTCTTCCACAAGTGTTACAGGCTGGCAATGGGGGTCGAGACTGGTAGGAATAGGACATTCTTGACTTCTGGCCACTCTGGCTCACATTCACACTCATTGTCCGCTTTAACCTAGTGTTCTTTCCCGGTAGGGACACTGCTCCTCGATTAAATCTAGTTAGGAAGCTCCCTCCTGCGGAACCTCCGCCCATGCTCATACTTTTCCTCTTTATTCCCTTCTTCTCTCTTTCCTTCTGCATCTGTTCACTTCCGGCTTCTACAATTATTGCCTTTTGCACCAGAGTGGCATAATCAGTAAGCTCAAGGATTGCCACCCTATTCTGAATCCATGGTTTCAGTCCCTGCTGAAACCTCCTAGCTTTCTTTTCCTCGATGCTCACAAACTCCAGCACAAACCTTGATAACTCAGTAAATTTTTCTTCGTACTCTGCCACAAATAAATTATTCTGCTTTAGCTCCAAGAACTTGAGCTCCATCTGGTTCTCCATAAATCTCGGGAAATATTTTCCCAAAAACAACTGACAAAACCTCTCCCAGGTTATGATAACATCTGTCTCCATGTTTTTTTTGGCCTCCCATCAGTAGTTAGCCTCTCCTTTCAGAAGGTAGGTAGCAAATACAGTCTTCTGTGCCTCATCGGTACTCAGAATCTCAAAGGATTTCTCCATTTCCTTTAACCAAGCCCTTGCCTCAACTAGGTCGGCTGATCCGTGGAACTCAGGGGGCTTAAGGGACTTGAAAGTCCTGAAAGAGTTTGCCACATCATTGTTATTTCCTTGAGGAGGTGGGTTGGGTTGACGTTCCAAGTTCTGCCTTAGTAATTGCATAAACTGTCCCATGGGATCCATGCCTGGGTTTGGTACTGGTTGTTCAACCTCAGTTTCTCCTTCTTCAGCCTCTATCTTAAATCCTTCAACATCATATGTTTCCTCCTCCTCTTCATATAGGGAGTCATCATGTTCAACAAAATCCTCGTCTTCCTCTTCACTGTATTCTTGATTCCTATTGTCTTGGTTATGGCTTCCCTGGTCCTCAGATCCAGGGTTCGCCCTAGTTCCAATCTTTCTTGGCGGCACGATACTGATAATTTTTTTTTTTTGGGAAATTCAACGTTAGGTCACAATCATACATAAAATTGTGCCTTGCACAGTTTCTATAATGGGGAGAATGTATCTCGTAATTCTATTATATTATGACAGTTCTAATAAGAAGTGCAGTAATAATAACGATAAAAACAGTGATCTCGTCACTAAGGAACTCAACTGAAAGGAAACAAATATATACATAATACGAGAAATACATAGTTTGATATGGTCAAAAGTACAACAGTTCTACAGCCATCTGCCCAAAAGTGATACACAAGAGTCTATCTGTCTAGTCAGAGAAATGGATGATATATACAAGTCAACTATTCCGGGAAATTTGCTCTTACTATGACATCGACTAACTAGACGGCTAGACTACCCCATCATTGGTCCTGAATCACACACCGGAGTGGGTCAGCTCCCACACCCTTTCCATCGCATGACGGAAGATGTAGTCAGCCTACCTCCTAGAGATCCTGCCATGCATGTCCCCCTGGAGTGACCGGAGTCTCGCACGGGCCGTGAGCTCTATCCCATTCAGCTCCCTTCTCAGGGATCGGGGTATGGTAGCTCTAGCCTCATAAGATCGGGCACGTCGACCAGCCCTCTCCACCTCCAACTCCCTCCTGACCTCATCCAGCCGGGCCTCAACAACAGCCACTCGAGTCCTCAATACATCCTGAACATAGTCGTGAGCTAACAAAGACTGCCTATGGGCAGGGTCGAGAGGTGGTGAATCCGGAGCCGCTAGGGGTGCCTCCTCGGTCTGCCTAGGCTCGGGAGTAAGGGTCTCAGAGCTGTCATCATAGGGTCTCCAAGATAGTGGTGCAGGGGTAGAAGCTCTGACCGCTGGGAGTGAGGGTAAAGGGGTACCAGTGTACTCTACCATAGCTCTGACATGCTCCTCAGCCACTAGGACCTCATCCGGGTCCTCCTCATCTGAACTCACAATAACCTCCGTCTCTGACTCCTCTGAGGGGTCCTCCTCCTCCATCTCAGGCTCCTCCTGATCCTCGGCATCTAGCAGTGCCTCATCATGCTCACGCTCGAACATCGCTGGGTCCTCTATCTCATGTGCCTACACATTAAACGAGCTAAGTTATTATCATGATACTTATAAGGGTTCCCGTAAGGGTTTTAACTGTCAGTGCTACTTTAAGTAGTCTGACTATGAACTTGGCAAGAGTTCTTATTATCTTTGTGAGTTTATTATTATATCGTCACATCATCTCTGAGGTTTATAACGCTTGGCTCTGATACCATTTATGTAACACCCCCAGATCCGAGGTCGGGGATCCGGGTCGTCACGGTCTTTCTTTTCACAATATCACTTAACTTAATTAATAATAATTAACCTCATGTTGTGACCCCACACTAACACACACCACAACACGTTATAGTCTTAGAGATGAAATTGAAATAAGTACAAGTCCTTGAATCCACAATTTAAAAGTTATTACAACCCAAAATGATTACTTGATAAGTTTACAGTTAATTGCCATTATCTGCCACAAGTTATAATTATACATAATTGATTCCCAAAAGTAGAATGTCTGATCTACAAATAGATCTACCTCTACAGCTATAGCAGCTACGATATCAACGGGAAGATGCGGGACGCTTCCCACGCGCTTGCGCTGGGTCTGCTTGAGTCTGGCCATCTTTCCTAACTGTTGTTGTGTGATGAAGAAATGAAGCAAGAGTGAGCATTACAGCTCGCAAGATAATATATAGTGTAAACAATAATGCAAGTATCTAAATAGATAACTTACTAGAACCCTTTATCAAGTGCAAAGTAATTACTTACTGGATATAAGCTTAAAGGAAGATGAAGTTACCAATTACTTCACTATACTTATACCATTTTAGAAAACTACTTGAACTACCACTGTTCAAAGTATAATAAGGTTTCGAAGTTCATCACAGAAATGAGACCACAAGTTAAGACTTGAATAGATTAAATCTTTGAAATATTATTGAATGAAATGAAGTTACGAGATACTTCATTAAGTCCCGATATATATATCCACATATATATCTCTTATACATTTCCTGGAAACCTCTGTCATGTAAAGTATGAACAGAGTTTGTAATATCCAATGCATTTTGGAAAGAAAAGAATTTTGGCATAAACCCGATATCTTGCTGATCAGGCAAAGATACCAATTAGTATCCTTTTCTACTAGTAGATGGATGAATCCCCCACCGGTCATCACCCTGGCCTCATTAGGACCTTGTGCTGGACCGCCACCCGGCCTCCTACGCGTTGATGGGCTGCCACCCAGCCACTTACACTTTGATAGACCGTACCCCGGCCTGTCGCTTATGCCGACTCAATTAGATGGACGTACTTCCCGAACGTTGGGTAAGTAATCAATTCATTTATCAAAACAACAACCTTGTTGCGAATATAAAATACACCACAGAGCCGTATCCCTCAGGTTTTGAGCGAGTATTTAAATCCCCTTCGAAAGGAGGATCTTAAATATAAAATGAGTTTTGGGATCCGCCCTAACTTTTAAAATTATTTTGAAGACTCGAAAACATTTTTAAGAATGTTTGGAGTAATGTTGATTTAATAAAATAAATCAGTCCTAATATATTAGAAAATATCTGAATATTATTATTTAAATAATATTTCCATAAAGAATAATCTTTATAAAAATAATTGAAGTAGAAGTTTTAAAACTCATACTTGAAATGAATATTAAATAACCAAAGATATACTTATATGAAAGTACGATCTTTATTTGAATAATCAAAAATAAGTATGATTATCGAAACATTATTCTTTAATAAAATAAAGAATATTATTTAGTAAATAGGCGGAGTCATAAGTCCTCGAATGAATATTCAAAATAATATTCATTAAATAGAATAAATAGAGTCATAAGTCCTCGAATGAATATTCAAGATAATATTCCTTAAATAAAATAAACCGAGTCATAAGTCCTCGAATGAAAATTCAAAGTAATATTCATTAATAAAAATAAAGTTATCGAATAAACCTTATTCGATTAATAGTTTTGAAAACTACAACTATATATATTTAAATATATATAAAGTACTCAGGAACATCGACTCCCGGTTTTAGAAAATGTTCACCTTTGGGTCCCCTATACTAAGGGTATACGCAACTATTGCTTATCTCTAGCATAGGTATTATGCAACTTATAAGCATGAATCAACAATTAGATATCAATATTATGAAACAGGCATGTATATAAACCATATCAGCATGCTCCAATATATCGCAAGATTTTTCTAATAACAATCATGCATCTATCACAAGATAATGCATATACATATATACATCACAACAACAGTATAACTGGTAGAAAACTTGTCTGAGCGACTGGGGGTGATAAAAGGCTTGGGACGAGTCTGGTAACCTATAAACAACATATAAGTTGGAATTAAACCAAAGTCGCTTATGAATCTATACTTTAACCAATTAGACCCTAACGTTCGCTTTTGCGCTTAACGATTCACTTAAGTCGCTCGAGTACCCTTGGCTCCACCATTTTTAATAAATTAACCATTAAGGTTTTTAAGGCGATTCTTTCGCGAGTACCCTACCAACTGCCTAATCCACTTTAAATAATTGTTTTATACTCCAATTAGTCATTTAAGGGCCTTAACCAAGGTTTCAAAGTAAGGCGAGGGGTAATGGTTCGGTCGCGAAACGCCGTTACTTAAAACGGTCGTTTCTCCTAAACCGTACATCGGATCAAGCGAACCACATATCAAAACGAAGCTCGTAACATGAACTATCTAATCATGACAATGGTCAAAACCTAACAGTGAGTTCACGGGTCCTGATGTTAAGAACAAAAACAATCTAAAGTAAATCGAGCATTACGACGGCTATGTTTACGCGATTACCAAATTTTATACTACTCCAAATCAATCCACAATCAATCCAAAATCATTACTACAACCAAACTCCATCCATACACTACTAAAACAGACCCAACATCTCAAGATTTCCAATTTATACTACTTCTCAATCATGAAGTAAGAGCTTACTTAAGTTCATTGACTACTAATCAAGATTTATAACTCCAAAAACATCACAAAACTAACCAATCTCTAAATACACAATAATCATGTCTCTCATGAACTATACTACTCATAACAAGCTCTTAACATTCAATAATTATTCTAGGTTAAGAGATTATACCTTCCTTGTGAGTAGGAGTAACTAATGAGCTTGAAACAACCTTGGAAAATCCTTACTAAAGCTTTATCTAAACAAAAACACAAGATCAAAATTTCAAGTTCTTGAAAAACACTATTCACTCTCTTCTTCCATGAATTATAGGAAGATATTGTGAAGGAATTTGAAGCTTAAACTTATAGGATATCTATATCTATGTACAAGGAACCTTAGATAATTACCTCACTAATTAACAAGGCTTGGAACTTGAATTTGAGTTTTTCTTTCTTTGAAAAGGAGATGAAGCCGAGCGCTTCTTCTTGAATAATGAAAGTCAATTTTGTGTTTTGTGTTATAAATTGTTTTGCTTGGTTATTTTTTTTTTGTTTTGCTTAATTAGCTTTTAACCATGGTTGTTAGGAATATATGTGCATTAGTTTGATGATATGTTTAACAAAACACTTAAGTAGAAATTTAGTGTCTGTAGCCTCAACGGATAAGACCACTTTGGCTATCCGTTGATGGTGTAGCTTTACTTAGAAATAAGTCTAGTATTGTAGCATATTTCAGTCTCTGTATTTAAAATTGTAATTCTTAGAAGTTGAGAGAAACTATGAGTCATGTTGACTACTAGATGATATGCAGATAGGAAGGCCAATTGTAAATATTTCATGCCTTGTAATTTTGTATAAATGAAGTGGTATCAACGGATGACTTAAAAGACCTTCAACGGATGAGAAGCTAAGCTTCAACGGATGTCTCTAAAGCTTCAACGGATAACATCCTTCAACGGATGAGAGCATCAACGGATGAAAGCTTCAACGGATAACATCCTTCAACGGATGAAGTCATCAACGGATGAAAGCTTCAACGGATGTTCTGCTAATCAGCCGTTGATAAGTGGTAGTTGTACCTACAAGCAGAGGCACGTGGGTTGACAGAGAAAACTGAGATGTGGTAGCCGAATTTCAGGATCAACAGAAAAAGCAGCCGTTCTTCTTTTGTACAAAGTTGCAATAGTCAACAAAGTACTTGAGTGAACAGGAAAAGAAGCAAGTGAAGAACTTATTTTACTATTGTAATTTTATATTGTTTTTCACTTGTACACTTGGTAATATATATGAACCAAGAAGAAGCTAGTAATTAGATAGATTTTTTCCAGAGCTGTTAAGAAATATCTTGAGAGAAAATTCATCTAGTTTGTACTAGGATGCAGCTGTGATCAACATTGTTGAACACAGATTTTCTAATATACCATCTCTGGTGGAACAACAAATCCACCAGAAAAGTTTTTAAGGTCTGTTGTGTTCTTTACATTTGTGCTTGAATATATATCTGTCTGTATTAGCTTAAAGCAATTCACACACTTGTTCTTCTTGAACACACAACTTTATAAACTGCTCAAAACTTGAAAAAGTTTTGAGATTTACATTCAACCCCCCTTCTGTAAATCTCATTGTTAGTCTTCTAGGAATAACAATTGGTATCAGAGCAGGCTCTTGACACACAAAGAGTTTAAAGATCTTGGAATCTAACAAAGATGAGTAAGAAGGATATTGGAGTAAAGATCCCAGTTCTTGACAAAGACAGTTATCACCACTGGAAGGTGAAAATGCACCTTCATCTACTCTCCCAAGATGAAGGTTATGTAAACTGCATTGAGAATGGTCCTCACATTCCCCACAAAGTAGCCACAGTTGCTACGGCCACAATTGCTGTTGGTCAATCCATTCCAAAACCCAGAGCAGAATGGACAATGGAAGACACAGAAGAAGTCCACAAGGATAAGAAGGCTATGAACATTTTGTTTAATGGTCTTGACAAGGATATGTTTGATAATGTGATAAATTGTTCAACTGCCAAAGAGGTTTGGGACACAGTTCAGCTGCTGTGTGAAGGTACAGAACAAGTAAGAGAGAACAAAATGCAGCTTCTCATTCAACAGTATGAGCACTTTCATTTTGAAGAAAATGAATCTTTAAATGACACATTCAATAGATTCCAAAAACTGTTGAATGGACTGAAGCTGTATGGTAGAGTGTACCAGGTGAAGGATTCAAATCTTAAATTTTTGAGATCCTTACCAAAGGAATGGAAACCCATGACTGTTTCCTTAAGAAACTCTCAAGATTATAAGGACTTTACTCTTGAAAGATTATATGGAATCTTGAAGACTTATGAACTAGAGTTGGAACAGGATGAGGTATTGGAGAGGGGGAGAAAGAAAGGAGGTTCAGTTGCATTGGTAGCTGAAAATGAGAAAGAATGCAGAAAAGAAACTGTGAGATCTACATCAAGCTCCAAAGATGGTGTAAGAAATCCAGAATCAGACAAGGGTAAAGGGCAAGTTGCTGAAAATGAAGACAACTCCAGTCAAGATGACTCTGATGGTATTGATGAGCATCTTGCATTTCTGTCCAGGAGATTTGCAAAGATGAAGTTCAGGAAAAACACTAGAGCCACTAAACCCCATAAGAACATGGTGGACAAATCCAAGTTCAAGTGTTTTAATTGTGGTATGAGTGGACACTTTGCAAGTGAGTGCAGAAAGCCAACCTCTGAAAAGAAGAAATTTGAACAAGTAGATTACAAAAAGAAATATTTTGATCTGCTCAAACAGAAGGAAAGGGCTTTCATTACTCAAGAAAGAGACTGGGCAGCTGATGGAGAAGAAGAGGATGAAGACATGGAATATGTTAACTTGGCTCTCATGGCTGATTCTGAGGAGAATGAAGTTAGTTCATCAAGCAACCAGGTAATTACTACTGATATAACACAGCTTACTAAAGAAGAGTGCAATGATGCTTTTAATGACATGTCTACTGAACTGTATCATTTGCGTGTATCTCTTAAATCTCTTGCTAAAGAAAATAGTAGGATTAAAGAGAACAATCTGTTTTTAAGTAATAGAAATGCTGTGTTAGAAGATAAGTTAATTGACCTAGAAAAGACTAAGCTGCATTGTGTATCTGTTGAAAATGAACTAGCTGAATCTATTAAGAAAGTAGAAATACTTTCCAATCAATTAGAGAAAGAGCAAGAGGTGATTAAAGCCTGGAAAACATCTAGGGATGTAAGTGCTCAAATTGCCAAAGTCCAAGGAATTGAATCATTCTGTGAAACTGCCTGGGATAAAAATAAAAAGAAACTGGAATTAATTGATGGACTGTCAACGGATGTGGAATCAACGGATGATGAAAGTTATCCGTTGAAGGAAGAAAAGGAACATCCGTTGAAGGTTCCTCAATTAAAACAGGCAGATGTTTCTAAAAGAGAAAATCTAAAGAAACTCAACAAAAAGTTTGGTTCAACTTCAAAGAACTTTGTCAAAGAAGGAGCAAGCACATCCAAAGATGTCAGAAAGGTGAATGTAGGGCACATGACCTTAGAACAGTTAAACAATAGGCTCAAGATGGTTGAGGATAAAAAGGAATCCAAAAGGAAATCCAACAGAAATGGGAAGGTAGGAGTTAACAAACATAACAATTACACACCTGACAAGTATGCTCCTAGAAAAAGCTGTGTGCATTGTAGTAGTGTTAATCATCTATCTGCTAACTGTAAATCTATTAAGAAATCTCCCATAACTGTACCCTCTTCCATGCCTAACATGTCTGTATCACCTCTACATGCTCTGCCTGTTATGTCTCAACAAAATCCTTATGCACATTTTGCAAACATGCCATATTTTAACAATTCTTATCTTGCTGCATTCAGTATGCCTCAATTGCCATACAATATGCCAATGTGGAATAACATGTATGCACAATCCATGCCTAATAATACTATAAATGTGCTGGATAATGTTGTGACTAACCCTACACCTCAACCAACCACATCTAAGACCAAGGTTGACTCAAACTCACCTAAGTCTAAAGATGCAGGAGGAATGAAGTCTAGGAGAAAGGCTAACAAGAATGGACCCAAGGAAACTTGGGTACCAAAATCAAATTGATTGATTTTGTGGTGTGCAGGAAAATAGAAGAAATCTATGGTACTTGGACAGTGGCTGTTCAAGACACATGACTGGAGATTTCTCCCTGCTCACAGAGTTTAAAGAGAGAGCTGGCCCCAGCATAACCTTTGGAGATGACAGCAAAGGGTTTACTATGGGATATGGCTTGATTTCAACAAGGAATGTCATCATTGAAGAAGTTGCATTAGTTGATGGTCTCAAGCACAACTTACTGAGTATCAGTCAACTATGTGATAGAGGGAATACAGTTTCCTTCAATTCTGAAGCCTGTGTTGTCACTAGTAAGAAAGACAACAAAGTGGTTCTAACTGGAGTTAGAAAAGGAAATGTGTACTTAGCTGACTTCAACTCTACAGATGCAGAATCTATTACTTGTCTTTTCAGCAAAGCAAGTTCAGTTGAGAGTTGGCTATGGCACAAGAAGCTATCCCATTTGAATTTCAAGACAATGAATGATCTAGTCAAAAAGGACTTAGTAAGAGGAATTCCTCTTGTTGAATTCTCAAGGGATGGTCTGTGTGATGCTTGTCAGAAAGGCAAACAAAGGAAAGCATCATTTCAGAAGAAGCTTGAAACAACAATTGATGAACCATTACAGCTGTTACATATGGATTTGTTTGGACCAGTCAATGTATTGTCAATAGCAAGAAAAAGATATTGTTTAGTGATTGTAGATGATTTCTCAAAGTTCACATGGGTCTGTTTTCTTGGATCAAAGGATGAAGCAAGTGAAATCATTATCAATCACATCAGGCAAGTCAATAATCATCCTGACTTAAAAGTAAGAAACATCAGGAGTGACAATGGAACTGAATTCAAGAATTTGACATTAAGGCTGTTCTGTGAAGAAAATGGAATCATGCATGAGTTCTCAGCTCCAAGAACACCTCAGCAAAATGGGGTAGTTGAAAGAAAGAACAGATCTTTAATTGAGGCTGCCAGAACAATGCTTGAAGAATCAAAGTTACCAACATATTTTTGGGCTGAAGCTGTTAATTGTGCCTGTTTCACTCAAAATATTTCTCTGATCAATCAAGCTAAAGGCATGACTCCTTATCAGTTGTTCAAGAAAAGAAAACCAACTCTAAACTTTCTTCATGTCTTTGGATGTAAATGTTTTATACTAAGGAATCAATCTGACCATAAAGGGAAGTTTGATGCAAAGGCTGATGAAGGAATATTTGTTGGTTATTCAGCTGGAAAATCTTATAGGGTCTACAATCTAAGAACCAACATTGTTATGGAATCTGTGCATGTTGTGTTTGATGATAAAAAGATTGATGGACTAACAGATGAGGAACATTATGAGAGACTCAAATTTGACAATATTGAAATATATTGTGATGATAGTGAAGAAGAGATTGATGGAGACGACACTTCAAAAGGAATACAAAATTTGCTCCTGGATAATGCACAAAATTCAGCATCCGTTGAAAGACATTGTGCATCATCCGTTGAAGTACTTAATGAAACATCCGTTGATCATAGCTCATCAACTGATAATCAATTTACATCATTAATTGATGGAACTCCAAGTTCCCTGCAAAGGACCAACAACTCAGGGGGAGTTTCAACTAATCAAAACTCTATCTCACATCATGACAATACTGAGATCACCTCATCTAGAGCTCATCTTCCACCTCAAAGGAAATGGACCAAGAATCATCCCTTTGAACTGATCATTGGTGATGCATCATCTAAAGTGCAAACAAGAAGAGCTACTCAAGATGAATGTCTGTATAGTAGTTTTCTATCTCAGGAGGAACCTAAGAAAGTGGAAGAAGCCTTATTGGATCCAGATTGGATATTAGCTATGCAGGAAGAGCTAAACCAATTTGAGAGAAACCAAGTTTGGAAGCTGGTACCCAAACCAAAGAACAAGAGTCCTATTGATACAAAATGGGTATTCAGAAATAAGATGGATGAAAATGGCATTATCATAAGGAATAAAGCCAGATTGGTTGCTAAAGGCTATTCTCAGCAAGAGGGAATAGATTTTGATGAGACATATGCTCCTGTTGCAAGACTTGAAGCTATCAGAATCTTTCTAGCCTATGCAGCCCATGCCAATTTCAAAGTCTATCAAATGGATGTCAAGAGTGCATTTCTAAATGGGAAATTAGAGGAAGAAGTCTATGTAAGTCAACCTCCAGGATTTGAAGATCCAAATTTTCCAGACTATGTGTATTATCTGTTGAAAGCACTCTATGGACTGAAGCAAGCACCTAGAGCCTGGTATGAAACATTATCAAAATTTCTTTTGGAGAATCACTTCACTAGAGGTACTGTTGATAAAACTCTCTTCTTTAGAAATGTTAATGGCTCTAGTATACTTGTTCAAATTTATGTAGATGACATAATATTTGGTTCTAAAGATAATAATCTTTGTAAGAAGTTTGCTAAGCTAATGCAAAGTAATTATGAAATGAGCCTAATGGGAGAACTAACCTATTTTCTTGGTTTACAAATTAAACAAGTTAGTAATGGAATTTTCATTAGTCAAACTAAATATATTCATGATCTTTTAAAGAAGTTTGACTTAATGGAATGTTCAACTGCAAAAACTCCCATGGCCACTGCCACCAAACTTGAATTAAATAAGACTGAAAGGTCTGTGGACATTACAAGTTATAGAGGCATGGTTGGTTCACTTTTATATTTAACTGCTAGCAGACCAGATATAATGTTTGCTACATGTCTGTGTGCGAGATTTCAAGCTGATCCTAGGGAGTCTCACTTAATTGCTATCAAGAGAATTTTCAGATATCTCAAGGGTACACCAAATTTAGGAATTTGGTATCCTAGAGAATCTGGCTTTGATCTAATTGGTTATTCAGATGCAGACTATGCAGGTTGCAAAATAGACAGGAAAAGTACAACAGGCTCCTGTCAATTCCTGGGAAACAAGCTTGTATCATGGTTTAGCAAAAAGCAAAATTCAGTCTCTACTTCTACAGCTGAGGCTGAATACATTGCTGCTGGAAGTTGCTGTTCTCAAATGTTATGGATGAGGAATCAACTCCTTGATTATGGACTTCATGTTGATAGAATACCTATCTTTTGTGACAACACAAGTGCCATAGCCATAACAGAGAATCCTATGCAGCACTCAAGGACCAAGCACATTGATATTAAGTACCACTTCATCAGGGAGCATGTCATGAATGGTACAGTAGAACTACATTTTGTTCCAAGTGAACAACAAATTGCTGACATATTTACCAAGCCACTTGATGAATCAACATTCACAAGATTGGTAAGTGAGCTAGGTATGCTTAATTACTCTTAAAATTCATGTCTTCTTTGCAATTTGATGTGGAGCCTGAAATATATTAGTTGCTAGAACAAATTTGACTTTTAACAAAGTTTATTCCATCAACGGATGTTCCCTATCCGTTGAAAGTCAAAATTGCTCTATCAACGGATATTCATTATCCGTTGAAAGACAAGTATATCTCTGGAACTTTTATCCGTCAACGGATAAAGCTGAAGTACCTTTCAACGGATGACAATTTACATTATCCGTTGAAATGTCACATCAGACGTTTGAGGTGTTTCACAGCCGTTGATTCTATTTTCTTAACCGTTGATACCATACATACATCTGTATGTATTGGTTTTAAAGGTAGTTATTAGAATACTTACAGTTTATTCTTAAACGGCTGAAATTCACCAACACCTATTTATTGATTAATCCTTTATTTATTTTTTTTTAAAAGCATATAAGCCCTTCTGATTGTTCATTATTACTTTACGCTTTCTTAGAATTTCAAGCATTTACCATTTTCTCTCTGCAAAACCCTCAAGTTATTCTCTGCAATTTCTACTCACAACAATGGCACCAGTCGTGAAGATTATGTCTCAATCTGGGTTCATCTACGAGAAGAATAATTTCATAGCTCTGGTAGAGAAGAATGAAGCCCACTCAGATTATCACAAAATGATGGACTTCATCAAAAACTGTAAACTTAGCTATGCAATGCTGGAAGCCCCAACGATTTTCTGTGAAGTAGTTGAGGAGATTTGGACAACTGCTGAGTTCAACTCCATGGATATGACTATCTCCTTCACTCTCAAAGGTAAAAATCACTGTATAAACTGTGATGACTTACAAGCATGTTTTAAATTACCTGAGAACAATGCCATGACACCACACACTGATAGTGATGTATCCAGCATGTTAGATTCCATAGGTTACTCTCTTAACTCTGCTAATTTAGGGGGTATTAGACGAAAAGGCCTTAGGAAAGAATGGAGTTTTCTTGGGGATGCCTTCATAAAGGTTTTCTCTGGGAAAATTAGTAATTTTGATGCCATAACTTCATCTCTTGTTAACATGTTCTATATGCTTGTTTCTGATAGGTACTTTAACTTTAGCAACTATGTGATGCTAGAATTAGGTACTAGATTAGGTAACAAAGCTAATAGACCTAATAACATCTATTATGCTAGATTCTTTATGTTATTGGCTAACCATGTTGCTGAAGGTTTAGTCATAATCAATGAGAATAATAAACTCAAGTGCTGGGCACAAGAGAAAAGAGTTCTTGCAGACTTGAAGAGAATGGATCTTAACAGCAGTGTGCAATTGGTATATTTACCAATCATGAATGCACCCCAGGTAGGTGAGGTAATTGCTTCTACAACTCCTACTTCTTCCAACCCCTCTATTTCTTTATCTTCTAGTGTGGCCATGAAATCTGTGTCAATGCCCCAACAGATTTCTACCAAGGTCACCAAATCCAAACTTTCAAAATCCAAGACAAAGAAAACCACCTCTGTTGTTTCTCAAAAGACAACAGTTGTAACAACAACCATTAACCCTGAGGGAAGTGATCAGGGTGTGAGTGGTGAGGGGAGGGGTGAACATCAAAGAAACCCCCAGGATAAGGAAGGAGAGTTGAGTGCTTCCCAAGCTAGCCAAGCCCCAGTTTCTCAAAAAGCTGTGGTGGTTGAAAAGGTCTCTAGCACATCCCTAGTAGCATCCTCCCAAAAGGATGTTACTATTGAAAAGAGTTCCCATCCAGGAACACAGAACAAAAGAGGGAGGGACACTAAAGCCAAACACTCACCTACAAAAGCCTTTATTAGAAGAAAGAAGGCTAGAACCCAATCTTCTACACAGGGTGCACACACTGCACAGATACATCCATCTGTCTCTGTGCCTTCTCAAACTCAGTTTGATGTGACTCCAATAAATGTGGAGTCACAGCCCCATTCTCTCACAATAACTACACATCAATCACCAAATACTTCTTCACCATCTCTGGATGTGGATATGCTATTCCCATCAATTCCTGATTCTCCCTCTTTACAACTCAGGGAGAAGCCCCACTCAAATACAGGTGATCATCATCTTTTAGATGATTTGTTGGATCACCCGCAAATTCTTTCAGATATAATTGAAGGATCTGTATCAACACATATCAAATCAATCTATACAGATTCAACAGTTATATCACTTTCAATTTCATCTTCTTTTCCTTCTTCAATGGATATCACTCATCCGTTGACAAGTGGTTGCTCTTCAACGGATAAGCTTAACAGCAGTTATCCGTTGATAACAACAGTTTCAACTTCAACGGATATTCCACATCCGTTGATAGTCTCTACACAAATAACTGAAATGATTCCAAGTGTAGAAGACATGAATACTGTGCAATCACTTTTAGGATTGAGGGCAGGGAGTGAAAATTTGAGTGAGAGGCTGGGTTGCTCCCAGGCAAAAGGAGAGATTGAGAGCACAAAAATGCATGCTATTTCTTCCAGCATGGCAAAAGTCAGTGAGTGGAGTACCACCTTAGAAGGTGAAGGTGAGGGAGTGAGATGTGTGAGCCAGGGGGAGCCCCTGATGCAAGAACATAGAGAAAAAGAGAGAAAAGCAGGTACAGTTGATACAAGGGTGGAACCAGCCATTGCTCATGAGTCAATGATTGTGGATGATGCTGAAAAGGAAAGACAATTTCAGCAACATTACAAAGCTGTAATTGATAACATTTCCTTGGATGCTGACACTTTTACTCATCCTGTGACAGCCTATCAACTGTTGGCTGCTCAGGGCAATGAGGAGGCAGAGAGGACACTACATCTAGTGCACTCAACAGAATCTCTTCAAAGGGATAAAGCTGCTATTAACAGGATGCCTTCTACAGCTGGTGAGCCATCTGAGGAATTTGGAGTAAATTCTGATGATGATGACTCTATTTCTTCTGATGGAAGCATGAACATAGGGGGAGATGAAGACCCTAGTTCTATTCCTAATCTACCTGAATGGGCCCTGACTAAGGAGCATAGAACAGGTGAATTCAATGTCCACCTGGTCAAACAAATCATCACTATTCAACAGGCCATTCAGAACACTTCAAATGCAAATATCAAGGCTATCCTCCAAGCTCACCTGGACTCACTGCATCTCATGAAGTTGCAGAAAGTAAAGCAAGATATGAGTCTAAATGATCTCAGGAAAGATATTGCTGACTTGAAATCCTTCACTTCAGAAAAATTGGATTCAGTCATGCCCTATGGTACTTTGCAGGACTTGGTTTCGAGATTGAAAAAGGAATCAGTTACTGAACAAAGGCTGGCCAAGTTGGAAGACAGAGTTCAAGGAATTGAAGATTCTGTGGCCACCCTTCTTCTCAACCAACAATCTCAAACCAATCTCCTAATGCAGCTGGCAAAAGCACAAGGCTTGACCCCTCTCCTTGATGATAACAAAAAGGGGGAGAATAAAAGGGAAGGGGAAGGAGAGCCCTCTACAAAGATTCAGATATCTAAAGTGCTAGTTCCTGCCATCACTACCTCTCCAATCATTCAAATCAAGGGAAAATCTGATGGAATTGATTTGATTCAGCTAGCAGCAGCTGAAATACAAATGAAAGAACAATGGAGGAGAATTGATGAAAGGTTGCAATTGGTGTTTGGTTCTACACAAAATAAATCAACATCTGTGAAATTTAGCACAAAGATTGAACCAATCAACATGGAGCTCATGCCAGTAGGGAGTCTTAAGGATGGAGAAGCTTCTTCCAAAGAGCTACAAGCTATAATCCTCAAGCCCAATGAAAGATCCAATAAGGACTCAACAAAGAATCCTTTAAAAGAAGTGGACTTTCCTCCTTCAAAAGATGATGAGAACAAGATCTTAGGCAGGAGTATTGCCTATCTCAAAAAGTCCATGGATGAGGCTGTAAGGAGAAATAGAGCTATTATCATTAGAGAGGGAAAGAGCATATGTGTGATGCAAGGACATCCCAAATTCTCAATAGCTAAGAAAGAAGAAGCCAAGCAATTAAAGGCTGACAAAAGAGCACAAGCAAAGCTTGAAAAACAGCTAAAGTCAAGCCAAGTTGAAGAAATGAAAGGAATTGAAGTCAGGGGTGAAGAAAAGATTGCTAACTTAGATGAGGTTCTTGGGAGCATATTTGGTGAAAATATGGAGGAAAGAGAGGAATGGCAGAAGGGAAACAGAAGAAAGGCCAAGGCACACAGAAGGAGTGAAGATAACCCTGAAGATACCAAATCTACATCTAAACCACTACCTTCCATACCTGAACCTTTTGTTACTGATCCCTCTATAAATATCCATGGTGAACCAATCATTCCAAAAGAGGAACCTATTGATTGGGACAACATCACATTGCCTACCTTTCTAACCACTCTTCCACCACCAAAGAAACAGAAAAGAAAACCAAAATCTACACCTCCCACAACCTCTAAGAAATTCACTCAAAAACAAAAACCTAAACCTAAGTCACCCATTTCTAAAGATGATTATGTTCACATCTGTGACATAAAAGAAATTTCAGACATTGAACTCTATCTGGATGAGCTGGAGGATGTAAGGGGAATAGCTGCCTACAGACAGTTACCAGAAAGATTAGTGTTCAGATATAAAGGAGCTGGGGAAAGAACATGGCCTCTCCACAGGATTCTAAATGAAGGCTACTCTACCTTGATCAGAGTCTTTTCAGCCATCAAAAAGGATTCTGGCTTTACCAGAACAGCCAAGACTGAAATTCTCAACAAGATTGCCAACATAAGGAAGACTTGGAGGGAACCAAATGCTTTGCCCAGAACCTTACTCATACAAGAAAGGGGAACTAAAATTCACAAATCACCTCATTGGTTGATGGAATTTAGAGATGACAAAGGAGTCAGAAGATTTTTCAGACTTGAAGACCAACTCAAGATTGCCAGCAATGAAACTCTCAAGGAAATGCAATCTAAGTTGGATATCAGTGATGAAGATGAAGCTGAATTCTTCAGAAAACTCCAACTCCAAATTGAGGGAAATGACAAAGGGCTAGGAAAGAAAACCAGGGAACAAAGAAGAAAATGATGTTTTGCTCAGGCTAGAGGAGCACCCTTGGAAATACTGTAAATCTTCAATTACCTCCTAGTACATACACTTTTGCAGCACTTTTTATATTTCTACTTAGCTTCAATTCAAATATTTGTTAAGTGTTTTGTTATCATCAAGTTAACCCTGAATTTATGCCTACAGTTCTTATAGACATAAATAGGGGGAGATTGTTAGGAATATATGTGCATTAGTTTGATGATATGTTTAACAAAACACTTAAGTAGAAATTTAGTGTCTGTAGCCTCAACGGATAAGACCACTTTGGCTATCCGTTGATGGTGTAGCTTTACTTAGAAATAAGTCTAGTATTGTAGCATATTTCAGTCTCTGTATTTAAAATTGTAATTCTTAGAAGTTGAGAGAAACTATGAGTCATGTTGACTACTAGATGATATGCAGATAGGAAGGCCAATTGTAAATATTTCATGCCTTGTAATTTTGTATAAATGAAGTGGTATCAACGGATGACTTAAAAGACCTTCAACGGATGAGAAGCTAAGCTTCAACGGATGTCTCTAAAGCTTCAACGGATAACATCCTTCAACGGATGAGAGCATCAACGGATGAAAGCTTCAACGGATAACATCCTTCAACGGATGAAGTCATCAACGGATGAAAGCTTCAACGGATGTTCTGCTAATCAGCCGTTGATAAGTGGTAGTTGTACCTACAAGCAGAGGCACGTGGGTTGACAGAGAAAACTGAGATGTGGTAGCCGAATTTCAGGATCAACAGAAAAAGCAGCCGTTCTTCTTTTGTACAAAGTTGCAATAGTCAACAAAGTACTTGAGTGAACAGGAAAAGAAGCAAGTGAAGAACTTATTTTACTATTGTAATTTTATATTGTTTTTCACTTGTACACTTGGTAATATATATGAACCAAGAAGAAGCTAGTAATTAGATAGATTTTTTCCAGAGCTGTTAAGAAATATCTTGAGAGAAAATTCATCTAGTTTGTACTAGGATGCAGCTGTGATCAACATTGTTGAACACAGATTTTCTAATATACCATCTCTGGTGGAACAACAAATCCACCAGAAAAGTTTTTAAGGTCTGTTGTGTTCTTTACATTTGTGCTTGAATATATATCTGTCTGTATTAGCTTAAAGCAATTCACACACTTGTTCTTCTTGAACACACAACTTTATAAACTGCTCAAAACTTGAAAAAGTTTTGAGATTTACATTCAACCCCCCTTCTGTAAATCTCATTGTTAGTCTTCTAGGAATAACAATGGTAAAATTTATGTGGTTTATAATCAACCAACACTTCCTTCCCTTTTGGTCATGCTTATATCATCCTCCTATGTCATCTTCCCACACTTGTCCTCTTCTTGTTGGTGTGTGATGACATCATCATCACTAACCTCTTTGATTAGCTCCTAATTACTTGGCTAATGGCCGCTGATCTGTTATATGGTTCGCTTAACTTTCGTTCTCGTTTATCGTTTGAGGGATCATACCCGAGATCTTATTACTTGGGTTTCCTTAACATTTCTCAATACATTATATTCCTTTTATGATCCTCTCTTATACTCCTTGAATTTAAATCCTTTTTATCCTGTTACCTTATACTCAATTCTTTCGGTATCTGGTGGATTTTCGGGAAAAGTCAAAGTGTTCGAATTTGGATTCTGACGATCTTTACATACACTTATATACCATATAGAGTACTAATAAGATCTCAGAATAACAATAAAAGAACCTCTACAAAGTGTGGCATGAAAAGTTTTCTTATTCAGCATAATCAGCAAAAACACTATTCATAAGGGTTACAAAAAGTTAAAAATTTTGGGGTTATTACAGTCTCCCCTCCTTAAAAGGATTCCGTCCCGTAATCAGATAGAAAACAATTGGGGGTACGTTTCTAGCATTGCGCTCTCTAGTTCCCAAGTTGATTCTCCCGCATTATGATTCTGCCGCATTATGATTCTGCCATAGCACTCTGACTAGCTTGATCACCTTGTTCCGAAGCACCTGCTCCTTCTTATCCATAATCTTTGCTGGTTTCTCCACGTAAGTCAGATCTGGTTGCATATCCACCTGCTCGTACTCCACTATGTGTTTGGCATCCGGATGATACCTCCTTAGCATTGACACATGGAATACATTATGAACTTGTTGTAGGTTCGGGGGTAAGGCTAGCTCGTAAGCCAACTTCCCAATCCGTCTTAGTATCTCAAAAGGTCCAATGTATCTTGGGCTTAGTTTCCCTTTCTTTCCAAACCTCATTAATCTCTTCCAAGGGGATACTTTTAGCAGTACTAAGTCCCCTACTTCATACTCCCTGTCCTTTCGGGCTAGGTCTGCATATTTCTTCTGTCTGTCTTGGGCTGCTACCAGCTGTCCTCTGATGAGATCCACTATGTCTTTGGTCCTTTGGACCACTTCGGGTCCGAGCATCTTCCGCTCTCCTACTTCATCCCAGTATAAGGGAGATCGACACCTTCTTCCGTACAGGGCCTCATAAGGCGGCATTCCGATGCTGGCATGAAAGCTATTGTTATAAGAAAACTCGATCAACGGCAAGTGATCATCCCAACTTCCTTTAAAGTCTATTGCACAGACTCTCAACATATCCTCTAGTATCTAAATGGTCCTTTCACTCTTCCCATCCGTTTGGGGATGGTAAGCGGTACTCATATTTAATTTGGTCCCCGCATATTCCTGAAAATTCCTCCAAAATCTGGAGTTGAACCTGGGGTCTTGGTCTGAGACAATGGACGCTGGGACTCCATGTCGCGTCACTATTTCCTTAAGGTAAATGTCCACCAGTCTATCGACCGTGTATCTCTCATTGATAGGAATGAAATGAGCTGACTTTGTCAGTCGGTCTATAATTACCCATATGGCATCATGATTGGCTTTCGTCCTTGGTAAGCCGACAACAAAATCCATGGCTATCTATTCCCATTTCCATTCGGGAATCTCCAGGGGTCGTAAAAGTCCACTGGGTCTCTGGTGCTCTGCCTTTACTCTTTGGCAAGTCAAACATTTGCTTACCCATTCTGCTACGTCCCTCTTCATGTTGGGCCACCAGTAATACTCCTTCAAATCCCTATACATCTTGGTGCTCCCCGGGTGAATGGAATACCTTGAACTATGGCTTTCATCCAAAATCTCATCTTTAAGTTCTTGAAAATTCGGAACCCAAATCCGGTAGGAATACCTCATTATCCCTTTATCATCTCTCTCAGTATGGATCTCTTCTCCAGTCATTGACTCTCTGCCTTCATTCATTACTTTCTCTTGGCACAATCTAATCTTTTCCAATAACTCTGGCTGCATCGAGATCTCAAACAGCTTTTCAGTTCCGGCTCCGGTTACCTTTACTTCTATTTCTATTCTCTCGAAATCCCTTATCAATTCCTCTGATGGTCATTGTCATTT